>NC_053026.1:567078853-567378853 GCF_003073215.2 Triticum urartu | reverse complement strand
CTAGATATTACTAAACCCACTATTTTGGATCTCAAGGAATTTAACTATGAAAATTGCTCTTTAATTGATTGTATTTCCTTGTTGCAATCTATGTTAAATTCTCCTCATGCTTATAGTCGAAATAAGGCCTTTACCGAACACATTGTTGACGCCTTAATGCAATCTTATGAAGAAAAGCTTGAGTTGAAAGTTTCTATCCCTAGAAAACTCCATGATAAGTGGGAACCTACAATTAAGATTAAAATTAAAAATTACGAGTTTCATGCTTTGTGTGATTTGGGTGCTAGTGTCTCTACTATCCCCAAAGCTTTGTGTGATTTGTTAGATTTCCGTGACTTTGATGATTGCTCTCTAAACTTGAATCTTGCTGATTCCACTATTAAAAAGCCTATGGGAAGAATTAATGATGTTCTTATTGTTGCAAATAGGAATTATGTGCCCGTAGATTTTATCGTTCTTGATATAGATTGCAATCCTTCATGTCCTATTATTCTTGGTAGACCTTTCCTTAGAACGATTGGTGCAATTATTGATATGAAGGAAGGGAATATTAAATTCCAATTTCCCTTAAAGAAGGGCATGGAACACTTTCCTAGAAATAAAATAAAATTACCATATGAATCTATCATGAGAGCCACTTATGGATTGCCTACCAAAGATGGCAATACCTAGATCTATCCTTGCTTTTATGCCTAGCTAGGGGCGTTAAACGATAGCGCTTGTTGGGAGGCAACCCAATTTTATTTTGTGTTTTTTGTTTTTGGTTCTTTTTAGGAATAAATAATCCATCTAGATTCTGTTTAGATGTGGTTTTATCTTTTAATTAGTGTTTGTGCCAAGTTAAACCTATTAGATCTTCTTGGAAGATAGTTATTGGATCTTGCTGTAATTTCCAGAATCTTTGCGCTCAGTGCCCGAATTGTCAAAAATCACCAGAACGTGATAAAATAGTGATTCCAATTGATGATGATCAATAAAAAAATTCCCAGGTCGTCTAATTTTGGTAGAAGTTTTTGGGTTCCAGAAGTTTGCATTAGTAACAGATTACTACAGACTGTTCTGTTTTTGACAGATTGTGTTCTGCGTGTGTTGTTTGCTTATTTTGATGAATCTATGGCTAGTAAAATAGTTTATAAACCATAGAGAAGTTGGAATACAGTAGGTTTAACACCAATAAAAATAAAGAACAAGTTCACTACAGTACCTTAAAGTAGTCTTTTGTTTTCTTTCTCTAACGGAGCTCACGAGATTTCTATTGAGTTTTGTGTTGTGAAGTTTTCAAGTTTTGGGTGAATTCTTTTGATGGATTATGGAACAAGGAGTGGCAAGAGCCTAAGCTTGGGGATGCCCATGGCACCCCCAAGATAATACAAGGACACCAAAAAGTCAAAGCTTGGGGATGCCCCGGAAGGCATCCCCTCTTTCGTCCACTTCCATCGGTAATTTACTTGGAGCTATATTTTTATTCACCACATGATATGTGTTTTGCTTGGAGCGTCTTGTATTATTTGTGTCTTTGCTTGTTAGTCTACCACAGTCATCCTTTCTGTACACACCTTTTGAGAGAGCCATGTATGAATTGAAATTTGTTAGAATACTCTATGTGCTTCACTTATATCCTTTTGAGCTTGATAATTTTTGCTCTAGTGCTTCACTTAGATCTTTTAGAGCACGGTGGTGGTTTGTTTTAAAGAAACTTGATCTCTCATGCTTCACTTAGATTATTTTAAGAGTCGTTAATAGCATGGTAATTTGCTTAATGTTAATATACTTGGTATTCAAGATATGTGAAACTTTCTTTTTAGTGGGTTGAATACTAAGATAAGTTTGATGCTTGATAATTGTTTTGAGATATGGAGGTGATAATATCATAGTCGTGCTAGTTGAGTAGTTGTGAATTTGAGAAATACTTGTGTTGAAGTTAGCAAGTCCCGTAGCATGCACGTATGGTTAAAGTTGTGTAACAAATTTGAAGCATGAAGTGTACCTGGCTTGTGCATCCTTATGAGTGGCGGTCGGGGACGAGCGATGGTCTTTTCCTGCCAATCTATCCCCCTAGGAGCATGCGCGTAGTACTTGATTTTTGATGACTTCTAAATTTTTGCAATAAGTATATGAGTTCTTTTGACTAATGTTGAGTCCATGGACTATATGCACTTTTACCTTTCCGCCATTTGCTAGCCTCTTCGGTACCGTGCATTGCCCTTTCTCACATTGAGAGTTGGTGCAAACTTCGCCGGTGCATCCAAACCCCGTGATATGATACGCTCTTTCACACATAAACCTCCCTATATCTTCCTCAAAACAGCCACCATACCTACCTATCATGGCATTTCCATAGCCATTCCGAGATATATTGCCATGCAACTTCCATCATCATCATCATCATGACATGCTTTACTTTTGTCATATTGCCATTGCATGATCTTGTAGTTGACATCATATTTGTGGCAAAGCCACCATGCATTATTCTTCATACATGTCACTCTTGATTCATTGCACCATCCCGGTACACTGCCGGAGGCATTCATATAGAGTCATATCTTGTTCTAGTATCGAGTTGTAATCATTATGTTGTAATCAATAGAAGTGTGATGATCATCATTATTAGAGCATTGCCCAATCAAAAAAAAAGAGAAAGGCCAAAAAGAAAAAAAGAAAGGCCCAAAAAAAAGAGAAAATAAAAAGGGCAATGCTACTATCTCTTTTTCCACACTTGTGCTTCAAAGTAGCACATTGTTCTTCATGTAGTGAGTCTCATATATTGTGCTTCAAAGTAGCACCATGATTTCATATAGTGAATCTCATAAGTTGTCTTGTTCATACTAGTGGGAATTTTTCATTATAGAACTTGGCTTGTATATTCCAACGATGGGCTTCCTCAAAATGCCCTAGGTCTTCATGAGCAAGCAAGTTGGATGCACACCCACTAGTTTTCTTTTGTTGAGCATTCTTAGCTCTAGTGCATCCGTTGCATGGCAATCCCTACTCCTTGCATTAACATCAATTGATGGGCATCTCCATAGCTCGTTGATTAGCCTCGTTGATGTGAGACTTTCTCCTTTTTTGTCTTCTCCACACAATCCCCATCATCATATTCTATACCACCCATAGTGCTATTTCCATGGCTCGCGCTCATGTATTGCGTGAAGGTTGAAAAAGTTTGAGATTATTTGAGTATGAAACAATTGCTTGGCTTGTCATTGGGGGTATAGAAGTTGGGAACATCTTTGTGTGACGAAAATGAAGCATAGCCTAACTATATGATTTTGTAGGGATGAACTTCCTTTGGCCATGTTATTTTGAGATGACATAATTGTTTAATTAGTATGCTTGAAGTATTATCATTTTTTATGTCAATATGAACTTTTGTCTTGAACCTTTCAGATCTGAATATTCATACCATGATTAAGAAGATTTACATTGAAATTATGCCAAAGTATCACTCCGCATCAAAAATTCTCTTTTTATCATTTACCTACTCAAGGACGAGCAGGAATTAAGCTTGGGGATGCCTGATACGTCTCCAACGTATCTATAATTTTTGATTGCTCCATGCTACTTTATCTACTGTTTTGGACTATATTGGGCTTTATTTTCCACTTTTATATTATTTTTGGGACTAACCTATTAACTGGAGGCCCAGCCCAGAATTGCTGTTTTTTGCCTATTTCAGTATTTCGAGGAAACAGAATATCAACCGGAGTCCAAACGGACTGAAACCTTCGGGAACGTGATCTTCTCACCGAATGTGATCCAGGAGACTTGGACACTACTCCAAGAAGTTTCCGGGGAGGTCACGAGGGTGGAGGGCGCCCCCCTCGGCGCGCCCCCTGCCTCGTGGGCCCCTCGGAGCTCCACCGACGTGCTCCTTCCTCCTATATATACCTACATACCCCCATCAGACCAACGACAAAGCCAAAAACCTAATTCCACCACCGCAACTTCCTATATCCACGAGATCCCATCTTGGGGCCTGTTCCGGAGCTCCGCCAAAGAGGGCATCCATCACGGAGGGCTTCTACATCAACACCATAGCTCTTCCGATGAAGTGTGAGTAGTTTACTTCAGACCTTCGGGTCCATAGCTAGTAGCTAGATGGCTTCTTCTCTCTTTTTGGATCTCAATACAATGTTCTCCCCCTCTCTCGTGGAGATCTATTCGATGTAATCTTCTTTTTGCGGTGTGTTTGTTGAGACCGATGAATTGTGGGTTTATGATCCAACTTATCTATGAATAATATTTGAATCTTCTCTGAATTCTTTTATGTATGATTGAGTTATCTTTGCAAGTCTCTTCGAATTATCCGTTTGGTTTGGCCAACTAGATTGGTAGTTCTTGCAATGGGAGAAGTGCTTAGCTTTGGGTTCAATCTTGCGGTGTCCTTACTCAGTGACAGAAAGAGTTGCAAGGCACGTATTGTATTGTTGCCATCGAGGATAACAAGATGGGGTATTTATCATATTGCATGAATTTATTCCTCTACATCATGTCATCTTGCTTAAGGCGTTACTCTGTTTTTAACTTAATACTCTGGATGCATGCTGGATAGCGGTCGATGAGTGGAGTAATAGTAGTAGATGCAGGCAGGAGTTGGTCTACTTGTCACGAACGTGATGCTTATATACATGATCATACCTAGATAACCTCATAACTATGCTCAATTCTATCAATTGCTCAACAGTAATTTGTTCACCCACCGTAGAATATCTATGCTCTTGAGAGAAGCCACTAGTGAAACCTATGGCCCCCGGGTCTATTCTCATCATATCAATCTCCATTACTTTATTTTACTTGTTTTGCTTTTACTTTTTACTTTGCATCTTTATACCAAAAATACCAAAAATATTATCTCTATCAGATCTCACTCTCGTAAGTGACCGTGAAGGGATTGACAACCCCTAAGCGTTGGTTGCGAGTTGCTACCGTTTTGTACAGGTACGAGGGACTTGCGCGTGACCTCCTACTGGATTGATACCTTGGTTCTCAAAAACTAAGGGAAATACTTACGCTACTGTGCTGCATCACCCCCTCCTCTTCGGGGAAAACCAACGCTAGCTCGAGATGTAGCAGTGGTTCATCTGATGAGATCATCGTGGAACATGTGGGAGCCAACATGGGTATCCAGATCCCGCTGTTGGTTATTGGCCGGAGAGTTGTCTCGGTCATGTCTGCATGGTTCCCGAACCCGTAGGGTCTACACACTTAAGGTTCGATGATGCTAGGGTTATTAGGAAGATTTGTATATGCTTACAGAATGTTGTTCGGAGTCCCGGAAGAGATCCCGAACGTCACGAGGAGTTCCAGAATAGTCCGGAGGTGAAGATTTATATATGGGAAGTCATCATACGGTCACCGGAAATATTCGGGGGTATGTCGGTATTGTACCGGGACCACCGGAGGGGTTCCGGGGGTCCACCTACCCCGGAGGGCCTTATGGGATGTAGGTGGAAGGGAACCAGCCCCTAGTTGGCTGGGCGCCATCCCACCCGAGGGCCCATGCGCCTAGTGAAGGAAATATGCCCTAGAGGCAATAATAAAGTTATTATTTATTTCCTTATATCATGATAAAAGTTTATTATTCATGCTAGAATTGTATTAACCGGAAACATAATAAATGTGTGAATACATAGACAAACAGAGTGTCACTAGTATGCCTCTACTTGACTAGCTCGTTAATCAAAGATGGTTATGTTTCCTAACCATGGACAAAGAGTTGTCATTTGATTAACGGGATCACATCATTAGTTGAATGATCTGATTGACATGACCCATTCCATTAGCTTAGCACCCGATCGTTTAGTATGTTGCTATTGCTTTCTTCATGACTTATACATGTTCCTATGACTATGAGATTATGTAACTCCCGTGTGCCGGAGGAACACTTTATGTGCTACCAAACGTCACAACATAACTGGGTGATTATAAAGGTGCTCTACAAGTGTCTCCAAAGGTACATGTTGGGTTGACATATTTCGAGATTAGGATTTGTCACTCCGATCGTCCGAGAGGTATCTCTGGGCCCTCTCGGTAATGCACATCACTTAAGCCTTGCAAGCATTGCAACTAACGAGTTAGTTGCAGGATGATGTATTACGGAACGAGTAAAGAGACTTGCCGGTAACGAGATTGAACTAGGTATTGGATACCGACAATCGAATCTCGGGCAAGTAACATACCGATGACAAAGGGAACAACGTATGTTGTTATGCGGTCTGACCGATAAAAGATCTTCGTAGAATATGTAGGAACCAATATGGGAATCCAGGTCCCGCTATTGGTTATTGACCGGAGACGTGTCTCGGTCATGTCTACATTGTTCTCGAACCCGTAGGGTCCGCACGCTTAAGGTTTCGATGATAGTTATATTATGAGTTTATACGTTTTGATGTACCGAAGGTTGTTCGGAGTCCCGGATGAGATCACGGACATGACGACGAGTCTCAAAATGGTCGATACATAAAGATTGATATATTGGAAGCCTATGTTTGGATATCGGAAGTGTTCCGGGTGAAATCGGGATTTTACCGGAAAACCGGGAGGTTACCGGAACCCCCCGGGAGGTACATGGGCCTTAATGGGCCATAGTGGAAGAAGAGGAGAGGCGGCCAGGGCTGGGCCGCGCGCCCCTCCCCCCTAGTCCGAATAGGACAAGGAGAGAGGGGGCCGGTGCCCCCCTCCTTCTCTCTCTCTCTCTCTGTTCCCACCTCGCGAATCCTATTCCAACTAGGATTGGGGGAGAAGTCCTACTCCCGGAGGGAGTAAGACTCCTCCTGGCGCGCCCTATGATGGCCGGCCGACCTCCCCCTCTTGAACCTTTATATACGGAGGCAGGGACACCCCTAGAGGCACAAGTTGATCCACGTGATCATATTCTTAGCCGTGTGCGGTGCCCCCTTCCACCATAGTCCTCGATAATATTGTAGCGGTGCTTAGGCGAAGCCCTGCGACAGTAGTACATCAAGATCGTCACCACGCCGTCGTGCTGATGGAACTCTTCCCCGACACTTTGCTGGATCGGAGTCCGGGGATCGTCATCGAGTTGAACGTGTGCTAGAACTCGGAGGTACCGTAGTTTCGGTGCTTGATCGGTCGGGCCGTGGAGACGTACGACTACATCAACCAAACGCTTCCGTTGTCAATCTACAAGGGTACGTAGATCACACTCTCCCCTCTCGTTGCTATGCATCACCATGATCTTGCGTGTGCGTAGGAAATTTTTTGAAATTACTACGTTCCCCCAACAGTGGCATCCGAGCCTAGGTTTTATGTGTTGATGTTATATGCACGAGTAGAACACAAAGTGAGTTGTGGGCGATATAAGTCATACTGCTTACCAGCATGTCATACTTTAGGTTCGGCGGTATTGTTGGACGAAGCGGCCCGGACCGACATTACGCGTACGCTTACGCGAGACCGGTTCCCGACGTGCTTTGCACAAAGGTGGCTAGCGGGTGACAGTTTCTCCAACTTTAGTTGAACCAAGTGTGGCTACGCCCGGTCCTTGCGAAGGGTTAAAACAGCACCAACTTGACAAACTATCGTTGTGGTTTTGATGCGTAGGTAAGATTAGTTCTTGCTTAAACCCGTAGCAGCCACGTAAAACTTGCAACAACAAAGTAGAGGACGTCTAACTTATTTTTGCAGGGCATGTTGTGATGTGATATGGTCAAGACATGATGCTAAATTTTATTGTATGAGATGATCATGTTTTGTAACTGAGTTATCGGCAACTGGAAGGAGCCATATGGTTGTCGCTTTATTGTATGCAATGCAATCGCGCTGTAATGCTTTACTTTATCACTAAGCGGTAGCGATAGTCGTGGAAGCATAAGATTGGCGAGACGACAACGATGCTACGATGGAGATCAAGGTGTCGCGCCGGTGACGATGGTGATCATGACGGTGCTTCGGAGATGGAGATCACAGGCACAAGATGATGATGGCCATATCATATCACTTATATTGATTGCATGTGATGTTTATCTTTTATGCATCTTATCTTGCTTTGATTGACGGTAGCATTATAAGATGATCTCTCACTAATTATCAAGAAGTGTTCTCCCTGAGTATGCACCGTTGCGAAAGTTCTTCGTGCTGAGACACCACGTGATGATCGGGTGTGATAGGCTCTACGTTCAAATACAACGGGTGCAAAACAGTTGCACACGCGGAATACTCAGGTTATACTTGACGAGCCAAGCATATGCAGATATGGCCTCGGAACACGGAGACCGAAAGGTCGAGCGTGAATCATATAGTAGATATGATCAACATAGTGATGTTCACCATTGAAAACTACTCCATTTCACGTGATGATCGGTTATGGTTTAGTTGATTTGGATCACGTGATCACTTAGAGGATTAGAGGGATGTCTATCTAAGTGGGAGTTCTTTAAGTAATTTGATTAATTGAACTTAAATTTATCTTGAACTTAGTACCTGATAGTGTCTTGCTTATGTATGTTTGATTGTAGATAGATGGCCCGTGCTATTGTTCCGTTGAATTTTAATGCGTTCCTTGAGAAAGCAAAGTTGAAAGATGATGGTAGCAATTACACGGACTGGGTCCGTAACTTGAGGATTATCCTCATTGCTGCACAGAAGAATTACGTCTTGGAAGCACCGCTGGGTGCCAGGCCTGCTGCTGGAGCAACACCAGATGTTATGAACGTCTGGCAGAGCAAAGCTGATGACTACTCTATAGTTCAGTGTGCCATGCTTTACGGCTTAGAATCGGGACTTCGACGACGTTTTGAACGTCATGGAGCATATGAGATGTTCCAGGAGTTGAAGTTGATATTTCAAGCAAATGCCTGGATTGAGAGATATGAAGTCTCCGATAAGTTCTATAGCTGCAAGATGGAGGAGAACAGTTCTGTCAGTGAGCATATACTCAAAATGTCTGGGTATAATAATCACTTGATTCAGATGGGAGTTAATCTTCCAGATGATTGCATCATTGACAGAATTCTCCAATCACTGCCACCAAGCTACAAGAGCTTCATGATGAACTATAATATGCAAGGGATGAATAAGACTATTCCCGAGCTCTTCGCAATGCTGAAAGCTGCGGAGGTAGAAATCAAAAAGGAGCATCAAGTGTTGATGGTCAACAAGACCACTAGTTTCAAGAAAAAGGGCAAAGGGAAGAAGAAGGGTAACTTCAAGAAGAACAGCAAGCAAGTTGCTGCTCAAGAGAAGAAACCCAAGTCTAGACCTAAGCCTGAAACTGAGTGCTTCTACTGCAAGCAGACTGGTCACTGGAAGCGGAAATGCCCCAAGTATTTGGCGGATAAGAAGGATGGCAAGGTGAACAAAGGTATATGTGATATACATGTTATTGATGTGTACCTTACTAGAGCTCGTAGTAGCACCTGGGTATTTGATATTGGTTCTGTTGCTAATATTTGAACTCAAAACAGGGACTACGGATTAAGCGAACATTGGCAAAGGACGAGGTGACGATGCGCGTAGGAAATGGTTCCAAAGTCGATGTGATCGCGGTCGGCACGCTACCTCTACATCTACCTACGGGATTAGTATTAGACCTAAATAATTGTTATTTGGTGCCAGCATTGAGCATGAACATTATATCTGGATCTTGTTTAATGCGAGACGGTTATTCATTTAAATCAGAGAATAATGGTTGTTCTATTTATATGAGTAATATCTTTTATGGTCATGCACCTTTGAAGAGTGGTCTATTTTTGATGAATCTTGATAGTAGTAACACACATATTCATAATGTTGAAGCCAAAAGATGCAGAGTTGATAATGATAGTGCAACTTATTTGTGGCACTGCCGTTTAGGTCATATCGGTATAAAGCGCATGAAGAAACTCCATACTGATGGACTTTTGGAACCACTTGATTATGAATCACTTGGTACTTGCGAACCGTGCCTCATGGGCAATATGACTAAAACACCGTTCTCCGGTACTATGGAGAGAGCAACAGATTTGTTGGAAATCATACATACAGATGTATGTGGTCCAATGAATATTGAGGCTCGTGGCGGATATCGTTATTTTCTCACCTTCACAGATGACTTAAGCAGATATGGGTATATCTACTTAATGAAACATAAGTCTGAAACATTTGAAAAGTTCAAAGAATTTCAGAGTGAAGTTGAAAATCATCGTAACAAGAAAATAAAGTTTCTATGATCTGATCGTGGAGGAGAATATTTGAGTTACGAGTTTGGTGTACATTTGAAACAATGCGGAATAGTTTCGCAACTCACGCCACCCGGAACACCACAGCGTAATGGTGTGTCCAAACGTCGTAATCGTACTTTACTAGATATGGTGCGATCTATGATGTCTCTTACTGATTTACCGCTATCGTTTTGGGGTTATGCTTTAGAGACGGCCGCATTCACGTTAAATAGGGCACCATCAAAATCCGTTGAGACAACGTCTTATGAACTATGGTTTGGCAAGAAACCAAATTTGTCGTTTCTTAAAGTTTGGGGCTGCGATGCTTATGTGAAAAAGCTTCAACCTGATAAGCTCGAACCCAAATCGGAGAAATGTGTCTTCATAGGATACCCAAAGGAGACTGTTGGGTACACCTTCTATCACAGATCCGAAGGCAAGACATTCGTTGCTAAGAATGGATCCTTTCTAGAGAAGGAGTTTCTCTCGAAAGAAGTGAGTGGGAGGAAAGTAGAACTTGATGAGGTAACTGTACCTGCTCCCTTATTGGAAAGTAGTACATCACAGAAACCTGTTTCTGCAACATCTACACCAATTAGTGAGGAAGCTAATGATAATGATCATGAAACTTCAGAACAAGATACTACTGAACCTCATAGATCAACCAGAGTAAGATCCACGCCAAAGTGGTAGGGTAATCCTGTTCTGGAAATCATGCTACTAGATCATGATGAACCTACGAACTATGAAGAAGCGATGATGAGCCCAGATTCCGTAAAATGGCTTGAAGCCATGAAATCTGAGATGGGATCCATGTATAAGAACAAAGTATGGACTTTGGTTGACTTGCCCGTTGATCGGCAAGCAATTGAGAATAAATGGATCTTCAAGAAGAAGACTGACGCTGACGGTAATATTACTGTCTACAAAGCTCGATTTGTCGCAAAAGGTTTTCGACAAGTTCAAGGGGTTGACTACGATGAGACCTTCTCAACCGTAGCGATGCTTAAGTTCGTCCGAAGGTTTTTTCGATCCTAAGAATGCTGACAAGGTGTGCAAGCTCCAACGCTCAATCTATGGGCTGGTGCAAGCATCTCGGAGTTGGAACATTCGATTTGATGAGATGATCAAAGCGTTTGGGTTTACACAGACTTATGGAGAAGCCTGTGTTTACAAGAAAGTGAGTGGGAGCTCTGTAGCATTTCTCATATTATATGTGGATGACATACTATTGATGGGAAATGATATAGAACTCTTGGAAAGCATCAAGGCCTACTTGAACAAGTGTTTTTCAATGAAGGATCTTGGAGAAGCTGCTTATATATTAGGCATCAAGATCTATAGAGATAGATTGAGACGCCTCATTGGTCTTTCGCAAAGTATGTACCTTGGCAAGATATTGAAGAAGTTCAATATGGATCAGTCCAAGAAGGGGTTCTTGCCTGTATTGCAAGCTATGAGATTGAGCACGGCTCAATGCCCGACCATGGCAGAAGATAGAGAAAAGATGAGTGTCGTCCCCTATGCCTCGGCCATAGGGTCTATTATGTATGTCATGTTGTGTGCCAAAACTGATGTAAACCTTGCCGTAAGTTTGGTAGGAAGGTACCAAAGTAATCCCGGCGTGCAACACTGGACAACGTCAAGAATATCCTGAAGTACCTGAAAAGGACTAAGGATATGTTTCTCGTTTATGGAGGTGACGAAGAGCTCGTCGTAAAGGGTTAGGTCGATGCTAGCTTCGACACAGATCTGGATGACTCCAAGTCACAAACCAGATACATGTATATTTTGAATGGTGGGGCAGTCAGCTGGTGTAGTTGCAAGCAAAGCATCGTGGCGGGATCTACATGTGAAGAGGAGTACATGGCAGCCTCGGAGGCAGCACAAGAAGCAATCTGGATGAAGGATTTCATTGCCGACCTAGGAGTTATTCCCAATGCGTTGGGCCCGATGACTCTCTTCTGTGACAACACTGGAGCTATTGCCCTTGCCAAGGAGCCCAGGTTTCACAGGAAGACCAGGCATATCAAGCGTCGCTTCAACTCCATTCGTGAAAATGTTCAAAATGGAGACATAGATATTTGTAAAGTGCATACGGACCTGAATGTCGCGGATCTGTTGACTAAACCTCTTCCCCGAGCAAAACATGATCAACACCAGAACTCTATGGGTGTTTGATTCATCACAATGTAACTAGATTATTGACTCTAGTGCAAGTGGGAGACTGTTGGAAATATGCCCTAGAGGCAATAATAAAATGGTTATTATTATATTTCCTTGTTCATGATAATTGTTTATTGTTCATGCTATAATTGTATTATCCGGAAATCATGATACATGTGTGAATACATAGACCACAACATGTCCCTAGTGAGCCTCTAGTTGACTAGCTCGTTGATCAACAGATGGTCATGGTTTCCTGACTATGGACATTGGATGTCATTGATAACGGGATCACATCATTAAGGGAAAGATGTGATGGACAAGACCCAATCCTAAGCACAGCACAAGATCGTGTAGTTCGTCTGCTAGAGCTTTTCTAATGTCAAGTATCTTTTCCTTAGACCATGAGATTGTGCAACTCCCGGATACTGTAGGAATACTTTGGGTGTGCCAAACGTCACAATGTAACTGGGTGGCTATAAAGGTGCACTACGGGTATCTCTGAAAGTGTCTGTTGGGTTGGCATGAATCGAGACTGGGATTTGTCCGTATGACGGAGAGGTATCTCTAGGCCACTCGATAAGGCATCATCGTAATGAGCTCAATGTGACTAAAGGGTTGGTCACGGGATGATGTGTTACGGAACGAGTAAAGTGACTTGCCAGTAATGAGATTGAACAAGGTATTGGGATACCGACGATCGAATCTCGGGCAAGTAACGTACCGATTGACAAAGGGAATTGTATACAGGATTGCTTGAATCCTCGACATCGTGGTTCATCTGATGAGATCGTTGTGGAACATGTGGAAGACAACATGGGTATCCAGATCCCACTATTGGTTATTGGCTGGAGAGTTGTCTCGGTCATGTCTGCATGGTTCCCGAACCCGTAGGGTCTACACACTTAAGGTTCGATGACGCTAGGGTTATTAGGAAGATTTGTATATGATTACGGAATGTTGTTCGGAGTCCCGGAAGAGATCTCGGACGTCACGAGGAGTTCCAGAATAGTCCGGAGGTGGAGATTTATATATGGGAAGTCATCATACGGTCACCGGAAATATTCGGGGGTATGCCGGTATTGTACCGGGACCAGCGGAGGGGTTCCGGGGGTCCACCTGCCCCGGAGGGCCTTATGGGATGTAGGTGGAAGGGAACCAGCCCCTAGTGGGCTGGGCGCCATCCCACCCGAGGGCCCATGCGCCTAGGGTTTGGGGGAAACCCTAAAGGGGGGCGCCACCCTTGCTTGGGGGGCAAGCCCCCTCCCTCCTTGGCCGTCGCCCCCCTCTAGATCTCATCTAGAGGGGGCGGCCCCCTTCCCCCTTGTCCCTATAAATAGAGGGGCGAGGGGAGGGCTGCAGCACGACATCCAAGGCGCAGCCCCTCCCCTCCCCAACACCTCTCCTCCTCCGCGTGAGCTTGGTGAAGCCCTGCCGGAGAACTGCCACTCCATCACCACCACGCCGTCGTGCTGCTGTTGGAGCCTTCTTCCTCAACCTCTCCCTCCTCCTTGCTGGATCAAGGCGCGGGAAACGTCACCGGGCTGCACGTGTGTTGAACGCGGAGGCGCCGTTGTTCGGTGCTTAGATCGGATTCGGCCGCGATCTGAATCGCTACGTGTACGACTCCTCCAACCGCGTTCTTGCAACGCTTCCGACTCGCGATCTTCAAGGGCACGAAGATGCACTCCCTTCTCTCGTTGCTAGTTACTCCATTGATTGATCTTGGTGATGCGTAGAAAAAAATTAATTTCTGCAACGATCCCCAACAGTATACATGGTGGATACACCTAAAGACCGCAACGACGATGATGAGAAAAACACTGTCGAGGACGAACCTCCTGAGATACCGCCGAAACGTCGACGTCAGCGGCGCCGTTCTAAATTGCACCGTGGCAAGAACAGCAATACCGGTAGTGAATACAATGATACTCTGGAGAATGCCAAAGACCAGGAAGACCCCATCGAACCAACATCCGAACAAGATGATCGGGAGGACGGGAAAGTTGACCCTAATGAACAAACAGGGAACAGACTCGAAGGACAGCAACTATCTGCCACTCTCCGAAGACGACGTGATCCTCGGCGACAAAGATTTTCTCGTGCCAGCGGAACCCCTCGAACAAGAGCGCTCCAAGCGCCGGCTAATAGCTACGGCTAGAAGCCTAAAAAGGAAACAACGACAGCTTCATGCTGACCAATATCTGCTCAACAACAGATAGACTAATGTCCTGGCGGCCGAAGAATACAGACTCGAACGCCCAACAAAGAGTTACCCGAAGCGTAAACTGCTATCCCAATTCGACGACGAGGCGCTGGAGCCCATACCGCCCGCACGCAATGCAGCTACCGGACCCAACCGACCACCACGTGGCCAGGGCAGAATGGCAACTCAAGCCGAATACCAGCCCGCTCCACCTCACCATAAAAGCAGAGAAACAACAACTCGGGGACACACATACGACCTACGACAAGACCTGGAAAATAGGGAAGGTCAGATCAGGTCAATCTACGGATCGCGGGGGCGTGCTCCGGCGTGAGAGAAGGGCTGTCAAGCCTGGTGCGATAAACATAACCAACCCCGGGCTGAAAATCGCACACGGACTCCATCTGAACTGCGTCGTGACATGGCTCGATACAGAGGCACCGCACACCCCCTATGCTTCACCAATGAGGTAATGGAGCACGAGTTCCATGAAGGGTTCAAACCCATGAACATCAAATCATACGACGGCACAACAGATCCGCGGTATGGATTGAAGACTTTCTTCTCCACATTCACATGGCTCGCAGTGATGATTTACATGCCATCAAATACCTTCCCCTCAAACTTAAGGGATCTGCACGGCACTGGTTGAATAGTCTACCAGAAAATTCTATTGGTAGCTGGGAGGACCTGGAGGATGCATTCAGAGACAACTTCCAAGGTACCTATGTTCGGCCCCCAGATGCCGATGACCTTAGCCACATAATCCAGCAACCTCGGGAATCGGCCCGACAGCTTTGGACAAGGTTCCTAATCAAAAAGAACCCGATTGTGGATTGTCCGGACGCAGAATCCCTTGCAGCCTTCAAACATAGTGTCCGAGACGAGTGGCTCGCCCGACACCTCGGCCAAGAAAGGTCAAAGTCCATGGCATCCCTCACCACACTTATGACTCGTTTTTGCACGGGAGAATATAGCTAGCTCGCTCGTAGAAGCAATAGCACCAGCGACCCTGGTACCTCCGAAACCAGGGACGACAATGGCAAGCCACGATGCGACAAGCATAAGCGTTGAAACAACAATGAAGGAACGCAAGACATGGCGGTTAACGCCGGATTCAGCGGCTCCAAACCCGGTCAACGGAAAAAGCCATTCAAGGAAAACAGAGATGGCCCATCCAGTCTAGATAGAATACTCGATCGGCCTTGCCAGATTCATGGTACCCCCGATAAACCCGCCAATCACACCAACATAAATTCTTAGGTCTTCAAACAAGTTGGCAAGCTTAACGCCGTACATAAGGGAAAAGGGTCGCCAAGCGACGATGATGACCAAGAGCCCCATCAACCAAACACAGGGGACAGAAGTAATTTCCCCCCGAGGTAAAAACGGTGAATATGATATATGTCACACATATCCCTAGGAGGGAGCGCAAACGCGCACTACGGGGCGCTTACGCCATAGAGCCGGTCGCCCCCAAATTTAACCCATGATCGTCTTGTCCGATCACCTTCGATCGAAAGGACCACCCAACCAGTATCCGTCACGGAGGTTTGGCAGCTTTGGTCCTTGATCCAATCATCAGCGGATTCCATCTTACGCGAGTCCTCATGGATGGCGGCAGTAGTCTCAATTTACTTTATCAAGACATTGTCCACAAAATGGGCATTGATCTTTCAAGAATCAAGCTCACTAGAACTACCTTCAAAGGAGTAATACCTGGCAAAGAGGCACGCTGTACGGGCTCAATCACGCTGGAAGTATTCTTCGGCTCGCCGGACAACTTCCGAAGCAAAGACTTGATCTTCAACATCGTCCCCTTCCCCAGCGGCTATCACGCACTGCTCGGACGAACCGCTTTTGCCCGCTTCAATGCGGTCCCGCATTACGCCTATTTAAAGCTCAAGATGCCCGGTCCATGTGGCATCATTACAATCAATGGAAACATGGAGCGCTCCCTCCGTACTGAGGAGCACACAGCGGCCATTGCAACCGAATTACAAAGCGGCCCTATTAAGCCGCACAACCCCTTGGCTATTAGGCCATCGCACTTCTCCACACGTAGGACCGGTCAGTTCTACAAACCGGCAGTCCGGCAACTTCAGGGCTAGATTAGCACCCTAGCCTCCGTCGACTGCCATGTACATCAGCGAAACTCGTACCGCGTGTGCACAATTATGCACTCAAAATACCTTGGGCATCGGCGAAGGCAATATACGGACAGGCCTATACAAAGGTTCGACCTTATACGGCCTTGCCCTTTCTTTAATCATCCTTTCCTTTTTACCACAGGTGAATCAAAACCTACTCATTCTTTGGACCCACGAGGACTCTTTCCGAGCCCGGTTTCATATACATGGCCGAATACCATTCATTTAAAGAAATCTTTCTTATTTGGGCGAAAAGCGGCGCAAACGTGCGACAGGAAGACCACAACTTCACTCAGGAACCTGTATAGAGCTTTTCCCTTAGCCCTAGACCCCCGGCATGTAAAATGGCCTTGGTGATTATGGTACCTTATGTAACATTACGTTTTGACATATCAATTAGATTTTAGTAAACCAAATTTCTTATTCGGTATCGTTTTTTATTCCACCTGTTAAGTGGTCCCACGTACACACCTCGACACAAAATTGCCAGGGGCTCTATAAGGCAACATATGTGTTGCGAAACAAAAGTCCGAACAGCTTTACAGCACAAGTCGGCGTCCCGAGTTAGGCATTATATGCATCGGCTCCGAATCATGTCTTTGGTCAATAGTTGGGTTGCCTGGCTCCTATGCTTGCTACCTTACGATCTGTCAGATCGGCTAGGGTAGTAAAGGGAGAACTACTGCGATTGTATTTCTCGTTCATCTGGTTAAGCACCTTAGTAGAGAAAGTCGAAAACTGACTGTCATGATGCGGCGAGAGCTGGTCAGCCACTCGGCGATTCAGTACAATCCTTAGCGATTTTTCTGTATTACACGAAGGACCGTTTCCCGGTCACATATGTAACGCATCCACATTAGGGTAGCTGCGTACATACTAGGGGCTACCTAATAGACCCATTGTCAAACTCCTATAGCTAAGTGAGAGCAATAAAACCGAATAGTTTGATTGCCTGGTTCGCCGCACTAACACCTCCTTCAAGGACCAAGACGTTGGGTCAAGTGTAGTTATGTGCAATTCCAAACACCCCGGTAGGATCTACATGGGGGTTGAAGCCGACGACTGGGAACTCTCAGATATAATAAACGGCCGCACAGGAGGATAAAAACTTTTCATCAATGAATGAATATCTTACAAAAGACTTCGTTTATAACACAAATCCTCGGACAGTTTGAACTCTTTTATTCAAACACTACGTCCTTAGAGCACTGGCCCTCTATAAGGCGAGCACCTTTTAGCACGTCCTCAAAATAGCGGTCCAGTGTGTGGTGGGCCTTGCTTTCGGGAGGTCCCTCGACCGCCACCTTTTCGGCATTCATTTTCACCCAGTGCATCTTGACACGGGCGAAAGCCATACGCGCTCCTTCCATGCAGGACCACCTCTTGACAGCGTCAATCCAGGGCAGCGCATCGATGAGACGCCGCACGAGGCCGACGTAGCTGCCCGGAACGGCTTCAGCAGGCCACAACCGGACTATGACATCCTTCAGGGCCGCGCTGGACATCTTATGCAGCTCCGCCCATTGTGCCATCTGGTCATTTAGCAGTAGGGGACGCTCCTGCTCCACAAACTGCGACCAGAAGAGCTTCTCTGACTCGTACCCCTCCTGGGCATGGAAGAATTGGGCGGCGTCCGTAGCACTCATCGGCATATCCACATATGCATCTGGAGAACTCCACAGTCGATTAAGCAAGGCATACTTCCGGTCCCCAAATTTAGCCTGTAAAATAAAAGGCTTACTAGCCGCTATCTGACCGGCTTGACGGATTTCCTCGCACGCTGCACGGGATTCAGATCGTGCCTCCGAAGCATCTTGAAGGGCCTTGGCGAGTTCGTTCACCTTCGCTTTGTTTTCCGTTTCCAGGGACTCGCACTTGGCGGCAGTCTCCTTGAGCTTTTGCTCCATCTTAGTCACCCGTTCCTCCAAACGGTGCCGAGCGGCCTGTTCGGCCGTTAAGCCCATAGCCGCCTTGTCAGCAGCCGCATGGCTTACCCTTGCCTACTCCTTGGCTTGAGCAAGCTCACCCCTAAGGGTCTCCACCGCGGCGGCACCATCTGTACAACCATGCATAGTAAAGCTCTTCAACTTCCACAAAAGCACGGAAATAAACAGGCATACAGCCAGATGTATCTTATACCTTGCGCTTGGTCGAGCCGCGTGTTAACAAGGACTAGATCCTCATCGGCTCGCTCCAGTTTCCGTTTGAGTTCGGAGATCTCTGCTGACTAGGAAGTCACCGCTAACAGAGAGGCCTGTTTTGAAATTCAAATAAAATAGCATGTTACCACCTGACAACTGATTATTGATCCTCTGCTCGCTTTTCTTTCAGAAAAATGAACAGAGTCTTAGGGGCTACTATCTATATACGGGCATATTTCTCATAAAAAGGATAAAAAACATTACGTTGCATACCTCGAAGCCTGCTAGCAGGCTAGAGAAGGCCTCGTTCAGTCCGCTCTTGGCGGACTAAATCTTCTCAGACGCCGCACCCATCAGGATGCGGTGCTCGTCCAGGACAGATGCACTTTGAAGAGTATCCGTCGTGGTATTCGGCACCTCCGGATTAGCAGAGGTCGCCGCTCCCTTTTCTCTTGCAGGGGTTTGTTCACTAGACTTCGGGGCCGTATTGGTCTCTGGAGCAGCCTGCGGCTGGGGAATGGATTGACCGGGGCCCTCGTTGCCGGTCTCCATGAGGACCGTCGTCCCCGGCCCTCCGGCAGCCGAGGTATTACCCTATGGCGCCGTTAGATCCCCCCCCCCCCCCGCGTCTCTTCAAGGCTTGGGGAGGGCCTATGAGACGACACCTCAGCATCATCCGCCTTAGGCGTCGGGGAGGATAATGGAGGCGACCCGCTCTCCATCATCTCCGGTGGCAGATCCCCCAAGGATGAAGATAGTTGGGGGAGACTGCGTGCCAGACTATAAAATATAGAACCTAGAGTTATCATCACAGTTCATAAAGAATTGGACAATATGTGAGACATCCCGAGCTGCTTACGAGTCGGCTTTGGGCCTCATCCGGTGACGATGCGTCGGGAGGGCCTCGGCGTCTGACTCCGAGTCATTGGGGAGGGTAATTTTGTCCCTCTTGGACGCTTCGGCTTCCAGGTCATCGGAGGCCGCCCTCTTTTTGCCCTTGCGGGGAGGATCTTCTTCTTCCTCCTCCTCCTCCTCGTCGTCGTCATCACCTTCGTGAGAGGACTAGCATCAGCGTCTCCGGACACTGTGTCTGAAGTGCCATCCTCTCTTTTCTTCTTCTTGCCCTTCTTTGCCGGCACCTGGTATGGCGCCGGGACCAGCATCCTCATTAGAAGGGGATTGGCTGCATCTTCGGGGAGCGGAGCCGGACACCGGATCTGCTCCGCCTTCTTGATCCAGACCTGTTTAGGGAGGGATTACTTAGCACCTTGGGTTAACAAAGCATATTGGTGTTCGCAGTTCTTACAATTTACCTCGGAGGATGGATGGTTGCAGTCGAGGCCGGTGTCATCTGAGGACGTTGGCCACGATTTCTGCTTCTTAAAAAGCAGTTTCCAGATCCCCTTATGTGTTGTGCCGTAGAACCATTGTAGGGACGGCGGCCCTTCCGGATTGAACTCCCACATCTTGAGGGGCCGCCTCTGGAAGGGAAGTGCTCGGCGGATCAGCATCACTTGGATTACGTCGACAAGGGTAATGTCCTTCGCTATCATGCTCTTGACGCGTTTCTGCAGCCACAACACCTCAGACCGACCCCCAGTCCGGACCCTTGTCGATCCAGGATGTAAGCCTCGGTGGGGGTCCGGATCTAAAGGCTGGCGCAGCTGCCCTCTTGGAGCCGCAGGGTTCTATGATATAGAACCATTCCTGTTGCCATATTTTGATGGTGTCCATGAAAACTCCCTTTGGCCAATTGACTTTGGGGAGCTTTCTCACCATGACACCACCACAGTCCGTGTGTTGCCCATTGACCACCTTTGGTTTCACATTAAAGATCTTGATCCATAAGCTGAAGTGTGGGGGGACATGGAGGAAGGCTTCACACACGACGATAAACACCGAGATGTGAAGGATTGAATTTGGGGCCCGATCATGAAAATCCAGCCCGTAGTAGAACATGAGACCCCTTACAAAGGGGTGGAGGGTGAATCCGAGTCCACGGAGGAAGTGGGGGATAAACACCACCCTCTCACCGGGCCCCGGAGTGGGGATGACCTGTGCCGGATCGGGAAGCCTGTGCTTGCTTTCTGCGGTCAAATACCGCGCTTCCCGCAGCTCCTTGATGTTTTCCTCCGTGACGGAGGAGGCCACCCACTTGCCTTGAGAGCCAGCCATGGTCGGAAGAGTTATCAAGGAGAGAAACGCTTGGAGTTTGGGCGTTGGGGCTCGGGGACGGAGAGGCGGAGAGAATGAGGCAAGAGGTGGAACAGATGGGTTATATCCACTTATATGGGCTGCAAATATCAAGCGCCCCTCCCCCCCCCCTCGAGCCTTAAAACTCGCATGTTCCCAAGGGTTCACGCGAACGACACGGTTGGGTTTCCCAAACCAGTATTGATGTGAATCCCGTAATAAGTGCGCATGATCTCTGTTTTGACAAAGGTGTGTCATCAAAGGTTGCGTCTCGAAACGCGAAATGGGAGGCCGAAAAGCGGTTTGAAATAATAAAATAGCCAGACGTAATGTCTCATCAGTGAAATCTTCAGAAGATAGACTTATCTGTATTCTGCCCTTGTGATTCGGAGGTATGACTGTTGTACAGAGCCGGATATAGTATTGACGATCAACTGCTTTGAAGTATTCGGAGGAGGAACCCGCCTTGCAATACCAAAGACAATCTGTGCACCGGACACATCGTCATTGAAGACTGGTTCAGGGGCTACTGAGGGAGTCCAGGATTATGGGGTCCTCGGGCGTCCGGGCTATGTGATATGGGTCGGTGATACGTCACCAATGTATCTATAATTTTTTATTGTTCCATGCTATATCATATCCTATTTTGGACATTATTGGGCTTTATTATACACTTTTATATTATTTTGGGGACTAACCTATTAACCGGAGGCCCATCCCAGAATTGATGTTTTTTTTGCCTATTTTAGGGTTTCGCGGAAAAAGAATAGCACCATGATCTTCATGATAGAGAGTCTCTTATGTTATCACTTTCATATAGTAGTGGGAATTTTTCATTACAGAACTTGGCTTGTATATTCCAACGATGGGCTTCCTCAAATGCCATAGGTCTTCATGAGCAAGCAAGTTGGATGCACACCCACTTAGTTCTTTTTGTTGAACTTTCATACATTTATAGCTCTAGTGCATCCGTTGCATGGCAATCCCTACTCACTCACATTGATATCTATTAATGGGCATCTCCATAGCCCGTTGATACGCCTAGTTGATGTGAGACTATCTTCTCCCATTTGTCTTCTCCACAACCACCATTCTATTCCACCTATAGTGCTATGTCCATGGCTCACGCTCATGTATTGCGTGAAGATTGAAAAAGTTTGAGAACACCAAAAGTATGAAACAATTGCTTGGCTTGTCATCAGGGTTGTGCATGATTTTAATACTTTGTGTGGTGAAGATGGAGCATAGCCAGACTATATGATTTTGTAGGGATAACTTTCTTTGGCCATGTTATTTTGAAGAAACATAATTGCTTAGTTAGTATGCTCGAAGTATTATTATTTCTATGTCAATATTGAACTTTTGTCCTGAATCTTTCGGATCTGAATATTCATACCACAATTAAGAGAATTACATTGAAACTATGCCAAGTAGCATTCCACATCAAAAATTCTGTTTTTATCATTTACCTACTCGAGGACGAGCAGGAATTAAGCTTGGGGATGCTTGATACGTCTCCAACGTATTTATAATTTTTGACAGTTCCATGCTATATTATATCTTGTTTTGGACATTATTGGGCTTTCTTATACACTTTTATATTATTTTTGGGACTAACCTATTAACCGGAGGCCGAGCCCAGAATTGATGTTTTCTGCCTATTTTAGGGTTTCATAGAAAAAGAATATCAAACAGAGTCCAAACGGAATGAAACCTTTGGGAACGTGATTTTCGGAACGAACATGATCCAGAGGACTTGGACCCTACGTCAAGCAATCAACCAAGAAGGCACGAGGTAGGGGGCACGCCTACCCCCCAAGGCGTGAGGTAGGGGGCACGCCTACCCCCCAAGGCGCGCCCTCCACCCTCGTGGGGCCCATGTTGCTCCACCGACATACTCCTTCCTCCTATATATACCTACGTACCCCCAAACTACCAGATACGGAGCCAAAACCCTAATTCCACCGCCGTAACTTTCTGTATCCACGAGATCCCATCTTGGGGCCTTTTACGGAGCTCCGCCGGAGGGGGTATCGATCACGGAGGGCTTCTACATCAACACCATAGCCTCTCCGATGAAGTGTAAGTAGTTTACTTCAGACCTACGGGTCCATAGTTATTAGCTAGATGGCTTCTTCTCTCTTTTTGGATCTCAATACAAAGTTATCCCCCTCTCTCGTGGAGATCTATTCGATGTAATCTTCTTTTGCGGTGTTTTTGTTGAGACCGATGAATTGTGGGTTTATGATCAAGTTTATCTATGAACAATATTTGAATCTTCTATGAATTCTTTTATGTATGATTGGTTATCTTTGCAAGTCTCTTCGAATTATAAGTTTGTTTTGGCCTACTAGAATGATCTTTCTTGCAATGGGAGAAGTGCTTAGCTTTGGGTTCAATCTTGCGGTGTTCTTTCCCAGTGACAGTAGGGGCAGCAAGGCACGCATTGTATTGTTGCCATCGAGGATAACAAGATGGGTTTATATCATATTGCATGAGTTTATCCCTCTACATCATGTCATCTTGCTTAAAGTGTTACTCTTTTATCTTGAACTTAATACTCTAGATGCATGCTGGATAGCGGTCGATGTGTGGAGTAATAGTAGTAGATGCAGGCAGGAGTCGGTCTACTTGTCTCGGACGTGATGCCTATATACATGATCATGCCTAGATATTCTCATAACTATGCTCAATTCCGTCAATTGCTCAACAGTAATTTGTTCACCCATCGTAATACTTATGCTCTTGAGAGAAGCCTCTAGTGAAACCTATGGCCCCCGGGTCTATTTTCCATCATATTAATCTTCCAATACTTAGTTATTTCCTTTGACATTTATTTTACTTGCATCTTTATTTCTCTTTATCATAAAAATACCAAACATATTATCTTATCATATCAATCAGATCTCACTCTCATAGGTGACCGTGAAGGGATTGACAACCCCTTTATCGCGTTGGTTGCGAGGAGTTTATTTGTTTGTGTAGGTGCGAGGGACTCGTGCGTGGCCTCCTACTGGATTGATACCTTGGTTCTCAAAAACTGAGGGAAATACTTACGCTGCTCTGCTACATCACCCTTTCCTCTTCAAGGGAAAACCAACGCAGTGCTCAAGAGGTAGCAGCCAGACTAATGGGTCGTGGAAGTACAAGACAGAAGACTTTCCCCCGTGTCCGGATGGGACTCTCCTTGGCGTGGAAGGAAAGCTTAGCGTGCGGATATGAAGATTCCTTTCTCTGTAAACCGACTCTGTACAAACCCTAGCCCCCTCCGGTGTCTATGTAAACCGGAGGGTTTAGTCCATAGAGACGATGACAATCATAACCATATAAGCTAGACATCTAGGGTTTAGCCATTACAATCTCGTGGTACATCAACTCTTGTAACCCCTATATTCATCAAAGTCAATCAAGAAGGACGTAGGGTATTACCTCCATCAAGAGGGCCCGAACCTAGGTAAACATCGTGTCCCCTGTCTCCTGTTACCATCGATCCTTAGATGCAGTTCAGGACCCCCTACCCGAGATCTACTGGTTTTGACACCGACACCCCCCTTTCCTTTTCCAACTAGGAGAAGGAGGGAAGGAGGAAGAGGAGAGAAGAGAAGGAAGGAGGGGCTCCGCCCCCACCCCTTGTCCAATTCGGATTGGCAGGTGGGGCGCGCGCCACCTCCTGGCCGGCCCTCTCTCTTCTCCACTAAGGCCCATGGTGGCCCATTAACCTCCGGGTGGTCCGGTAACCCCCGATACTCCGAAACTCATCTGAATCAACCCGAACCATTCCGGTGTCCGATTGTAACCTTCCAATATATGAATCTTTACCTCTCGACCATTTCGAGACTCCTCATCATGTTCGTGATCTCATCCGGGACTCCGAACAAACTTCGGTCATCAAATCACATAACTCATAAAACAAATCGTCATCGAATGTTAAGTGTGCGGACCCTACGGGTTCGAGAACTATGTAGACATGACTGAGACACATATCCAGTCAATAACCAATAGCGGAACCTGGATGCTCATATTGTCTCCTACATATTCTTTGAAGATCTTTTATCGGTCAAACCGCATAACAACATACGTTGTTCCCTTTGTCATCCGTATGTTACTTGCCCGTGATTCGATCATCGGTATCATCATACCTAGCTCAATCTCGTTACCGGCAAGTCTGTTTACTCGTCCGTAATACATCATCCCGTGACTAAATCATTAGTCACATTGCTTGCAAGGCTCATAGTGATGTGTATTACCGAGAGGGCCTAGAGATACCTCTCCGATACGCTGAGTGACAAATCCTAATTTCGATCTATGCCAACTCAACAAACACCATCGGAGACACCTGTAGAGCATCTTTATAATCACCCAGTTACGTTGTGACGTTTGATAACACACAGGGTGTTCCTTCAGTATTCGGGAGTTGCATAATCTCATAGTCAGAGGAACATGTATAAGTCATAAAGAAAGCAATAGCAATAAAACTAAACGATCATTATGCTAAGCTAACGGATGGGTCTTGTCCATCACATCATTCTCTAATGATGTGATCCCGTTCATCAAATGACAACACATGTCTACGGTTAGGAAACTTAACCATCTTTGATTAACGAGCTAGTCTAGTAGAGGCATACTAGGAACACTCTGTTTGTCTATGTATTCACACATGTACTAAGTTTCCGGTTAATACAATTCCGGCATGAATAATAAACATTTATCATGATATAAGGAAATATAAATAACAACATTATTATTGCCTCTAGGGCATATTTCCTTCACTACTATATTCCAACTTTTCCATGGTTCATACCCCCCCCCCCCCGATACTACTCACAGAATCATCAAAATAAGGAAACAACACAAAGAAAACAGAATCTATAAAAAACAAAACAGTCTATAGTAATATGTAACTCTCAAATACTTCTATAACTCCAAAAATTCTAAAACATTGGGACAACCTAAGAAATTAGTTTATTAATCTTCTACAAAAAGAATCAGTATTTTATCACGCTTCTGTAAAAAATGAAAATTATTTACGTGGGCGCAAAAGTTTCTGTTTTTCAGCAAGATCAAATCAACTATTTCTGTAAGCCATCCCAAAGGTCTTACTTGGCACAAACACTAATTAAAACGCAAAACCACATCTAACCAGAGGCTAGATGAATTATTTATTGCATAAAAGAACCTGAAAAGCAAAAACAAAAATAAATTTGCGTTGCCCCCCAACAAGTGCTATTTTTTAACGCCCTTAGCTAGGCATAAAACACGAATAGATCTAGGTATTGTCATCTTTGGTATGCAATCCATAAGTAGCTCTCATAATAGATTCATATGGCAATTCAATTTTCTTTCTTGGAAAGTGTTCCATGCCCTTCCTTAATGGAAATTGGAATCTAATGTTTCCTTCTTTCATATCAATAATTGCACCAATCGTTCTAAGGAAAGGTCTACCAAGAATAATAGGACATGCATGATTGCAATCTATATCAAGAATAATGAAATCTACGGGCACATAATTACTATTTGCAACAATAAGAACATCATTAATCCTTCCCATAGGTTTCTTAATAGTGGAATCCGCAAGATGCAAATTTAAAGAACAATAATCAAATTCACAGAAACCTAACACATCACATAAAGTTTTTGGAATCGTGGAAACGCTAGCACCCAAATCACACAAAGTATGACACTCATAATATTTAATCTTAATCTTAATAGTAGGTTCCCACTCATCATAAAGTTTTCTAGGGATAGAAACTTCCAATTCAAGCTTTTCTTCAAAAGATTGCATCATAACATCAACGATATGTTTAGTGAAAGCTTTGTTTTGATTATAAGCATGAGGAGAATTCAACATGGATTGCAACAAGGAAATACAATCTATTAAAGAACAATTATAATAATTAAATTCCTTGAAATACAAAAGAGTGGGTTCATTGCTACCTAAAGTTTTGACCTCTCCAATCCCACTTTTATCAATTTTTGCATCAAGATCTAAAAACTCTGAAATCATTGGGACGCCTTTTAACTAAAGTTGACTCATCTCCAGTACCATCTTTATCAAGATTTATATTGGAAAACAAAGATTCAATAGGAGTCACATCAATCACTTTAAGATCTTCATCATTCTTTTCACGAAAACTAGAAGAACACATTTTTACAAACCAATCTCGTTTAGCACGCATCTTAGCGGTTCTTTATTTGCACTCATCAATGAAAATTCTCATAGCTTTGAGAGACTCATTAATATCATGCTTGGGTGGAATAGATTTAAGTTTCAAAGAATCAACATCAAGAGAAATTATATCCACGTTCCTAGCTAAATCATCAATCTTAAACAATTTTTCTTCAATCAAAGCATTGAAATTCTTTTGCGAACTCATAAATTCTTTAACACTATTCTCAAAATCAGAGGGCATCTTATTAAAATTTCCATAAGAATTGTTGTAGGAATTACCATAACTATTAGAGTAATTGCTAGGAAACGACCTAGGATTAAAATTGCCTCTATACGCGTTATTACCAAAATTGTTCCTACCAAAAAAATTCACATCCATAGATTCATTGTTATTCTCAATCAAAGTAGACAAAGGCATATCATTAGGATCAATAGAAGAACTCTTGCTAGCAAATAATATAATTTCATCCATATTGCCACTCAATACATTAATCTCTTCAATTGCATGCACTTTTTTTACTGGTGGAAGATCTTTCGGTATGCCATTGAGTATAATTAACCATAGTATTATCTAGGAGTTTAGTAGCTTCTCCTAAAGTAATTTCCATAAAAGTACCTCCCGCGGCCAAATCTAAAAGATTTCTAGAAGCAAAATTCAATATGGCATAGAATTTTTGTACAATCATCCACAAATTCAAACCATGAGTAGGGCAATTTCATATCACCAATTTCATCCTCTCCCGGGATTGTGCAACATGCTCATGATCAAGTTGCTTAAAATTCATAATCTCGTTCCTAAGGGAGATGATTTTAGCGGGAGGAAAATACTTGGAAACAAAAGCATCTTTACACTTATTCCATGAATCAATACTATTTTGGGCCAATTCCAGTTCTGCCCCTAACTCGAACCCACTACTCAGTTTTGCCCCTAGTTTTTGGGTATGCTCAGTTTTGCCCCTCTACCGTCAGTGCCACTTATAGAAATGCCCCTCCGCTCTGTTTCCGTCCAGTCAAGGCTGTTTGACCGCTAACTTGCCATCGGTTTGACATATTTGCCCCTCTTTCTTACATGTGGGCCCTCTCTTACCTCTTCGCTTCACTCTCTCTCTCTGCTCTTCTTCAACCTCTCGACAACTCGATTTGGAGAGGGGATAGATCGACCACAACAGGATTCAGAGGCCGGCGGTGGGTCGATTTGGAGGGCGGCGGCATGTCCACGTCGAGCTCGTTAGTGGCTTGCGAGGTAAGTGTGGCTCGTCGGTGGATCGATCTGGGGGATTTCTGTCCCAATTAGGGTTCATCAGATTGGGGATTTCCTGCGTTTAGGTCGATGGTGTTGGGATTGTTCAGTTTCAATCTGAGTTCTACCTCCCCCATCCGTCATTCTCTGGGCTGGAGATGAGCACGACGCGGCGGTGCGCAGGACACGGTCTCATCCCCGCTCGTCGCGTCGCCTGGGGAGGTGCAAGCACGGGAAGAAGATTCTTAGGCTGCCCCCTAGATGTAAGGGATTAACTCTCATTCCCACTCCGTCTGTCCTCTCATTTTGCTTTCATTATTTGCCAATTTTTTGTTGTATAATGTAAGATATAATTCTGCAGCTCCCTGATGAATGCGACTGGGTAGTTTGGATTGCTCCCCCCCCCCACAGATTGTGTTTCTCATGCATTCGAGGAACTTCATGCTGGATTGGAGAAAAGCTGGCTAAAGTCCCATCATTTGGAGAGGAGGTTGATGTACTTAACAGAGAAGAACAAGAAACTCAAGCTGAAGATCAAGAAGAGAAATGAACTTATACAAACATGGGGATTTCTCATAGTAATTTGCATTAGCATTTTGGCATCAGTTTTTTCTGACTGGTTTAAGAATCCATACTAGCTGGATTATGGTCTGTAATGAAATGTAATGTATTGTTGTGTGAACTATCTTAATTAGAGCACATTGGAAATGAGTTTCATCTGGTGTAATGTGACAAGTTTTAACTGGAAATGAGTTTGCTATTTTGAGTATATTGTGTTCCATTTTGTAGCAATGTAGTAATGTGACAAAACTTGGCAGTGCAGTAGTAATGTGACAAAACTTGACAGTGCAGTAGTAATGTGACAAAAATGACAGTTGGATGGGCACACCAGCAGCTGGACCAAACATAGGACATGATCACATTGAGACATAAGAGAGTTCACAACATTGTGCCACAACAAACTTCAAATCTAGTACATGACCTTACAGTTTTCACACCCACAACAAATTTTCACAGCATTACAAGTACTACCACATCTACTTGTTCTTCTTGCTCCTGGTATTGCAAGCTGGGTTTGAAGAGAGCCTAGAACTCCTCCTGGTGCTCACAGTTTTGCTCACAGCCTTGTTTGGAGTAGAAGAACTGGTAGGATTATTGCTTCCAGTGACAGAACCTATAATCTCCTCTTCTGCAATTTTGAACTTCTTCTTAAGTGGTGACTGCCCCCTCTCAGCTGGTCTTTTGTAGTTCTTTCTTGGGCTGCAAAGTCACAAATAAATGGGAGAGGTCAGTTAGCAAACATTGAAGAAGTTAGGAAATAACTTCAAAAATAAACCAAAAAAGTACCCGACTGCACTACTGACTGTTGTTGCATATGCAGAAGTTGCATTTGCATTAGCAGCATCTCCAGCACTTGCATTTGCATCTGCATTTGCATCATCTCCAACACTTGCATTTGCATTTACATCATCAGTAGCAGCATATGCCATAGTTTCATTAGTAGCAGTTGTTGCATCAGTAGCAACATCAGTTGCTTCATCATTTTTAGCCAGAGGTTCATCATCAGCATTATCAGCACCCCAATGTTCTTCCTCTCCAAATGCAGGGTCAATGGACTCTTTGCAGTGGCTGCCTTTGTGCCCATGTTTCCCACATCTTGAACACTTATTCTTTCTTCCTCCAAGTCCTTTTCCCTCTGATTTAGCCCTAATTCTTGTCTTCCTAGGTCTACCAGGTGGCCTATTTTGCAATGGAGCACTCAATTTAAATCCTGAGTCTACAACATCCCATTGTTGCTTGCCCTCCAGAAGTGGCAGATTATCAGCATAAGTAGCCTTGAATTTTGCCACAGAGAAATACTCATGAACATACTGATCAATCTCACTAACTGGACCTCTCATTGAAGTGATAAAGTACAATGCATGTATGCATGGTTGTCCTGTTATTTGCCACTTTCTACAACTACAAGTATGTGTTTGCAAATTAACAGGATATCTCCACTCTCTTTTTTCCTTGTCAATTGCAGTAATCTCTGCCTCAAATGTGCTTCTTTTCACTATGGACATATCAAGGTCTTTTGATTTTGCATGAAGCATAATCATGATTTTTGGGATTATGATGTGCCCATTGTATGTCCCAGCTGCAATCTGTTGTCTCAAGTCAAACTTTTCCATTATGAACTGCCTAATTTTGTCAAGCAAGTCCACAATGTGTATCCCCTTCCACTTCTTAATTTTGGAATTGAATGACTCAGCTAAATTGTAATTGACATAATCAACTTTGCATATTTCATTGAACAAGGCCCTGGCCCATAGTTTGCTATGATGCTCTTCTAGGTACTCTTTCACACCAGGTTTGCTGTATAGCTGTCTAAGATGATAATTGTGTTTTTTCATGCTATATGTCAATGAACAGTGCCACAAATTATCATCAAAAAAAATTCCTCTAATTTTTTTGGAGAAATTAGCTACCAAATGCCTCATGCATTCCCTGTGCTCAACTCCTGTGAATACATCTTCAACAGCAGTTTCTAGTCCTTTGCATGCATCTGTGTGGATGACAAGACCTGGTGAATGTCCTATTAGTTCTTTTAAATTCTGGAAAAACCATGTCCAACTATCTGTATTTTCAGACTCAACAACTCAGGGAAAAGCCTTTCATCCTCATCATCTGTAGGCTAGTCATCAGGAAGTCCCTCCTCAATATTTGGATCAACAGAATCTCTACTATGAGTAGGACCTGCATAAATAGGCACTTGCTCTGATGGTGTTCGTGGTACCTGCATAGAGCTCTCTCCTGCATCTGAAGCTCTCTTCTGACTGCTAACACTTGTTTTTCTCCCCCTGGATATTCTGCTCCTACCTCTAGAACTAGTAGATTTTGATTTTCTGCCACTGCTCTCTGTCAGTCCTCTTTTTCTTTGTATGACATTGATTTCCAATTTGACTGGGAAATTAGCATGAATTCTAAACATTTTTTCTAACTCAGCATCACATTGGACTGGGACCCAAACTGAACATTGAAAGTGCAACTATCCCTAGGTGGTTTTGGTAATTCATAACAACATATAGCTCATTGAGCTAATGCTATTTCAAGATGATTATTTCAGGAAAGCTCAATGATTGGCATGGCATGGATATGAAAGTGGAACCCTCAAAATGCTAAGGACAAATAATTGGCTCAAGCTCAAAAGTTCAAGACTCTTCATTTTATATTTTAGTGATCCAAGATCACATTGAGTCTTTAGGAAAAGCCAATACTATCAAGGAGGGATGAGGTGTTACTTAATGAGCCTCTTGCTTTATGTGCTTAGTGATATGCTCCAAAATCCTCAACCACTTTTCCATAGCCACAAATGACCTAAACCCTAAGCCAAACTCGGTCATACCGATTCTGCCAATTCAGCGCCACCGAGTTTCACTTGTCATTTGCCACTGCCAAACCCTAGCAATTCGGTCCTACCGATAAGGATCTCGGTCTCACCGAGATGGGGTTGCAAACTCTCTGTTTCCCTTTCGTAACTTTTCGGTCTCACCGAAAGAGCGAATCGGTCCCACCGAGTTTGCAATGTAAACTCTCTGTTTCCTTCTTGTAACTTTTCGGTCTCACCGAAAGAGCGAGTCGGTCCCACCGAGTTTACCTGACCAACTCTCTGGTTAGCAAATTGCCAAACTCGGTCTCACCGAGTTTGTGCAATCGGTCTCACCGAGATTACGTTATGCCCAAACCCTAACCGAATCGGTCCTACCGAGTTGCATGTCAGTCCCACCGAAATTCCTAACGGTCACTAGGTTTACTATTTCGGTCAGACTGAGTTTTCTGATTCGGTCCCACCGAGATTGGTAGATTGTGTGTAACGGTTGGATTTTGTGTGGAGGCTATATATACCCCTCCACCTCCTCTTCATTCGTGGAGAGAGCCATCAGAACACATACATCATTCCAACTCATATGTTCTGAGAGAGAACCACCTACTCGTGTGTTGAGACCAAGACATTCCATTCCTACCATATGAATCTTGATCTCTAGCCTTCCCCAAGTTGCTTTCCACTCAAATCTTCTTTCCACCAGATCCAAATCCTATGAGAGAGAGTTGAGTGTTGGGGAGACTATCATTTGAAGCACAAGAGCAAGGAGTTCATCATCAACACACCATTTGTTACTTCTTGGAGAGTGGTGTCTCCTAGATTGGCTAGGTGTCACTTGGGAGCCTCCGACAAGATTGTGGAGTTGAACCAAGGAGTTTGTAAGGGCAAGGAGATCGCCTACTTCGTGAAGATCTACCGCTAGTGAGGCAAGTCCTTCGTGGGCGATGGCCATGGTGGGATAGACAAGGTTGCTTCTTCGTGGACCCTTCGTGGGTGGAGCCCTCCGTGGACTCGCGCAACCGTTACCCTTCGTGGGTTGAAGTCTCCATCAACGTGGATGTAGGATAGCACCACCTATCCGAACCACGGGAAAAACATCCGTGTCTCCAATTGCGTTTGAATCCTCCAAACCCTTCCCTTTACATTCTTGCAAGTTGCATGCTTTACTTTCCGCTGCCAATAAACTCTTTGCATGCTTGCTTGAATTGTGTGATGATTGCTTGACTTGTCCTAAGATAGCTAAAATCTGCCAAGAACTAAAATTGGGAAAAGGCTAAGTTTTTATTTGGTCAAGTAGTCTAATCACCCCCCTCTAGACATACTTTCGATCCTACAAGTGGTATCAGAGCTTTGGTCTCCATTTGCCTTGATCTCCATAGCTTTTGGTGGTCATAGCCTTGGTTTCACAACCTAGGAGAGTATGGCGTCTAGCGAGGGAAATTATCACCGTAGAGGTCCTTACTTTGATGGCACTAATTTTGCTAGTTGGAAGCATAAAATGAAAATGCATATTCTTGGACATAACCCAGCCGTATGGGCTATTGTTTGTGTTGGTTTGCAAGGTGAGTTCTTTGATGGGAGAGAACCAAACCGTGAAGCTACCGCGGATGAGTTGAAGATGTTGCAATACAATGGTCAAGCTTGTGATATTCTCTTCAACGGATTGTGCCCCGAAGAATTCAACAAAATCAGCCGCCTTGAGAATGCAAAGGAAATTTGGGACACTTTGATTGATATGCACGAAGGTACCGACTCCGTCAAGGAATCCAAGTTGGATGTGCTCCAAAGTCAACTTGACAAGTTCAAGATGAAGGATGGTGAAGGTGTCGCTGAAATGTACTCTAGGCTTGCTCTCATCACAAATGAGATTGCCGGCTTAGGAAGTGAAGAGATGACCGATAGATTCATCATCAAGAAGATCCTAAGAGCCTTGGATGGGAAATATGATACCGTCTGCACATTAATCCAAATGATGCCCAATTACAAAGATCTCAAGCCAACGGAAGTAATTGGAAAGATTGTTGCTCATGAGATGTCACTCAAGGATAAAGAGGAACTTCACAACAAATCAAGTGGTGCCTACAAAGCCTCATGTGAAGTCCCCACATCATCAAGTGAGAAACAAAACTTCAATGAAGAATTGAGCTTAATGGTGAAGAACTTCAACAAGTTCTACAAGAGTAGAAACAAAGATAGAAGCTTCAAGTCAAGGTCCTACAATGACAAAAGATCTTCTAGTCGAGAGCGAAACTGCTACAATTGTGGAAGACCCGGACACTATTCCAATGAGTGTACGGCTCCCTACAAGAGAAGAGAAGATTCTCCAAAAAGAAGAAGCAAAGAATCACCACCAAGAGACAGAAGGAGTAGAGATGATCGTTATGAACGGAGATACTCACCGAGAAGCAAGGATTCGGAAAGGAAGGAAAAATCATCAAGGAGATACACAAAGCGAAGACATCAAGCTCATGTTGGTGAATGGGTATCCGGCTCCGACTCCGACAGCCACTCCGAGAGAAGTTATCACTCCGACTCTGAAGATACTCAAGATGAAGGTGTTGCCGGTCTAGCACTTGTGTCAACCAACTCCTACGACATATTTGACTCACCAAATGAAGGAATTGGAAGATGCTTCATGGCCAAAGGTCCTAAGGTAACACACCCCGAGTATGTTGACTTTAATAGTGATGAATATGACTTGTTAGGTGATGATGATTTGCTTGTTGACAACTCTAGTGATGAATATTATGGTGAAATATCAATTAATCATGCTAAAACGAATGACAATGATAAGGAGAAGATTGAGGCTCAAACTAAAGAACTAAACACTCTTAAGTTAGCCCATGAAACTATCTTCAAAGATCATCGAGAACTTTTAAGAGCTCATGAGAAATTATGCTTTGAAAAGCTTAATCTTGAGCAAGAGCATGAGTTCTTAAAAGCAATCAATGATGATCTCCGCAAGAAAAGTTCTTCTCACATTGCCAAGTGTTTACTCTTATCCACTTACATGCCTCAAGTCAAGACTAGTAACAAGAATAAGAAAGATTCTTCCTCTAGTAGTAACAATGATCATGCTAAATCCAATATTGTTGCTTCTAGTAGTTCTCTTGATTCCACTAATGATTCTCTTAGCCAAGTTACACTTGAGCAAGAAAATAGCTTATTGAAGGGAATTATAGAGAAAGGTGTGTACAAGAGCCTTGCCGGGAGTAAGCAATTCGAGGAAATTGTGCGCAAGCAAGGAATGCACCGGAAGAATCAAGGTGTTGGTTTTGAACGAAAGTTCAATGCCAATGGAGTTGAATGGGAAGAAGATCAATACCCCAAGACAAAGTTTGTCCCTCAACAAGAGAAGTATACTTCTTTCAAGGGGACACAAGCTCAAGATGATCTTCCACCACAAGACTACAAGCAAAAAGGCAAGGACAAGCTTCAAGAGGAGATTGATGCATTTGAAGAAGCTCCTAAGACCTTAGTCAAGTGGATTCCCAAGACTACTTCAAGTTCCACTACATCAAGTACGACTACAACTCCAAGGATTCCCATCAAGATGGTGTGGATCCAAAAGAAGAAGAACTAGAGAGTTCTCGAGGGTGACTCCGCCAACATACCTCACTCTTATCATTTTGGCAAGAACAAGTGCAATCAACTTCCACATCTTGCACTAGTTCAAGGAGTCACAAACCCTCTTGTTGGTAAGACAAGGGACAAGGTAACCTAAAGTTTTCATGGACATCATCTTGTGTGTGCATCACTCTATGTCTATGGATATCCTTGTTTGTTCCTTGTGGGACTAACCCATGTAGGTATTGAAAGTGCAATTCACTCAAATGGATAGCTCCAAGTGATCTACATCAACATTGAGCATCCACATCTTCAACATCTACATGAAGTCATCATCGACAAAACCCAAGGTTAGTTCATCCCTCTTAGGGGGGATATCACATCTAGGGGGAGCTTTACTCTAAGACTTGAGCTAAAGCAACTCTAAAAGATGTGAATACAACAATGCTTTATGTAAAAGTGGTAACCCCACTCGAGCTTAAACGATGAGTATGACCTACGATCAAGTGTTCTCACTTGACTCCTAAGTCAATATACTCATATATAGATGACCTAGTCATCGCAAATTGCTTGATAGATGCTAGAATTGGTTGTGCATGCTTTGCCACATATTTCATTTGCCATCTTATTGTGTGAGCATGTTGGTTGCATATTTTACTCATTCGAGGACATCCACTTGTTGTTTTGATTGTTTGGCTTTCTTCTTTTGCCAAGTGGATGGACAAGAATGCCTAAGTACCTCCTCTAGCTATCTATGCTTTTCTCGTCTCAAACTCTATTCATGCTGCATCACAAAATTTGATCAAGTCAGATTCGAACCACTCTGTGTGAGGAGCGCTCGGAGTCCCCGATTCGTCATAGACTTAAACTTCCAAAACCTCTTTATGAATCTCGGTCTGACCGATACTCTACTTTCGGTCCTACCGAGTTCATCAAGTTGATCTAGGTTTTCGATCTCGGTGCAACCGATTTGAACTTTTCGGTCACATCGAGTTGCAATAACTGCACACAGTTTTGCATCTCGGTGCCACCGAGTTGTTCCACTCGGTCACACCGACAGGGTCGGGCTATATATAGTGACGGGCAAAATTTTGGAAATTTCTCTGAAACCTCTTCGCCCGCGCATAGCTCGCTCTGCCTCCTGGGTCTCCGGATCGTCTTCTCGCCGCCAGCAGCCTCCAGTCGCTGGTCTCCGTCGCCGTCAACGGGAATTCTGCCCCGTCGTTGCCGCCGTAGCGAGTCTCCGCCGAACTAGGGTATGGACTCGATCTTTGTGCTATTCTCCAATCCGATTCCTAGCACATTGTGATCATCATGATTCTTGCCACGTTTGATAAACTCCTATCCAGTCAATGAACTCGTAGATTAGGTTTAATTCGAAAATTTTAGGGTTAGGTTTCCGCCGAAACCATCTCGGACCCACCGAGTTGAAAAACTCGGTCCCACCGATCTAGCCTATGCCATTGCACAAGTGAAACTCGGTCTGACCGAGAGTCACTTATCAGTGCGACCGATTTTGGAATTCTGTGAAACCCTAGCAGTCTCGGTGCCACCGAACTGTAACTCGGTCTGACCGAGTTCACTAGTTCTGGTGCCAAAACTGCTTCGGTGTCACCGAGTTTGAAAATCGGTACATCCGAGATGATTTCAGTGGGAAACTAAAACTAAGTTTTTGAATTAACCTTTTGCAAAAATCTCTACTTTTTGTGATGCTCATCCACTCTATCTCATCTATAATCTATTCACAGGGTTAGCAGTCAGCTTGCAACATGTCTGATCAAAGTGATAGCCAGAATTTGCCTGAGCAGCAAGTTGTGATGAGTGAGGGCACTAGCCCCTCAAGTTCTTCAGATGATGGCAGCAGGAGCACCCCCAGCAATCTGCCTAAGGTTGCCACACGTCAAAGGAAGAAAAGAACTTCTGATTCTGAAGATGAGGACTATGTGGCAGAGGAAGAGGCCACATCAAAAAGAGTTGAGCCAGCTCAAGGCACAAAGCCAGGGCTGAAAGTCAAAAGGCCAGCAGGCAGGCAGCCCATGTCAAAGGCTAGAGCTTCAACTGAGAAGCCTGCACCTGCTCCCATTGAGCCCATTGCTGCTGAGGGCAAAAAGAGGAAAGAGAGGGTGAAGAAGACTGTGGCTAGAGTCCTTGGCAAGGCCTCCATCATGGATGAGGAGGAAGAAGAAGAGGTTGCTGCACCAGCACCCAAGGCAGCCAAACTCATGGGAGATGCCATAAGGTCAGGAACAGCTGCATCTAAGCCCAAGGAAGCACCCAAGGCTGCATCTAAGCCAAAGAGTGCACCCAAGAGAAATACAAGGAGTATACCTGCTGCAGAAAAGAACAAGGCCCCAGTGCCTGAAGCTACTGAAGAAGAGGAAGAGAGTGTCCTTAGAAAGCTCAAGCCCAATATCCCAGACCACAACGATGCTCATCCTGTGGCTAAGGACATGAAGCTCGGGAGAGATTCAGGGCTGAGGAAGTGGAGAGAAGCAGATCCGTATGCTTCTAGGAGAAGGACTGCCGTGGATTACAGATTTCATACCAAGGAGCAGAAAGATTTCTATGAGACTGTTTTGCTTGACAAGAAGCCAATAGTATGTGACATGAGATGGGTCGACTGGACCTACATCAAGGACAATGAAGAGTACTTCCCTGGAGTATTTGACAGCTTTAGTGCGTGTGGAGTTGCAGACTTTGTTGGGCAGAAGCTCACAAAGTGGAATGAGGAGCTAATCATGCAATTCTACTCCACAGCACACTTTTATCCGGATGGCAGGATCACATGGATGTCAGAAGGTACAAGGTACCACTCTACTGTTGAGGAATGGGCGAAGCTGATAAATGCCCCAGAGGAGCAAGCAGATGACTTGGACATTTATGCCAAGAAAAAGATGGATCACAACTCCATGTCCAACATGTACAAGGAGATCCCGAATGAAGCACTTGACACATTCAAATTTGGCTCAGTGCATTACCTTCTCTCAGGACTGCCCACTATCAATTGGATACTAAGGCACACTCTGTTGCCTAAGTCTGGAGATCACAAGATGATCAGAGGTCACGCGATCAACTTGCTTCATGTCTTTGACGTGCCTCAGAAATCCAAGGTCATGAGTCTCATTGTGGAAACCGTTAAGAGGACAGCTGCAGACCAGAAGAGGAGCTGTGGATATGCCCCTCAGATTCAGGAGCTCATCAACTCCAAGATGGGCACGGGCATATACTTGTTGGATAAGGAACACCTGCCCATCCGTCCAGATTTTGAGGATAACCAAGTGGTTATGACTGAGAATGAGCCCTCATCTGCCCAAGCACAAGCTAAGAAGGAGAAGGCGAAGAAGGAGAAAGCTGCCAGGATGCCTACTCAAGAGGAGGCATCTGAATACTTCCTGAAAACCAAACAAGAGCAGCTTGGTTACCTGATAGCGTCCACCCTGCGGATTGAGCAAGGACTTGCCACCCTGACTCAGAACCAGGCAAGCTTGGAGAGAATCATGGAACAGAGATTCTATGACATGGACATCAAGGTGACTGAGATACAGACTGCCGTGGAGCAGCTTCAGGATGACATGAACGAGAGGAGAGGCAGGACCACGACTGATGCTTTTGCCAGGGTGCCACGAGGTCCGAGGTCGTCTGCACTGCCAGTTGCTGACACTAGAGCTACAACGTCTGCACCAGCTACAGCCTCAGTTCCACCAGCTCCAGCATCCACTTCAGCCTCAACTCCTACCACATCTACTGAAGGCTTCGTCCTTGGCGTGCTCCGGACTCCACCACCACCTGAAGATCAAGCCTGAGCGTCGACTTAGCACTATGCATTTTCTAGGAACTTTTTGGTAACTTGTTACCAAAGGGGGAGAAAATGTATAGATCATAGGCTTCGAGAGAGAGTGTTGCTTTTTTTCTCTCTTGTTTTATTTGGTGGTTTTTCAAACTTTGTTTGCTTGTGTGTGAGATACTACGTCCTTATGCCTGTGAGACATCGATGATCAAGTGTTTGATCATAAGCTACACTTAATGTTTGCTTAATGCTTGCTTAAATATTATCATTCTATCTATTGTTTGTGATCATTCACTATTCTTGGTGATGAGTGCATATATTTCAATCTTATCATTTTTGAGCGCTCCACCAAGATGTATGTGACATGGAAGAGTAACCCATGATTCTAACTCCTTGTGCATTTGCAGTCCAAAGCAAATTTTAAATATGCACAAATTTAGGGGGAGCTCTTACTTGTCACATACTTCTCAAAGCGATGATGTATTTCATGATTATTATAATTTGTCGAAGCTTTGATCTATATGTTGTCATCAATTACCAAAAAGGGGGAGATTGAAAGTGCAACTATCCCTAGGTGGTTTTGGTAATTCATAACAACATATAGCTCATTGAGCTAATGCTATTCCAAGATGATTATTTCAGGAAAGCTCAGTGATTGGCATGGCATGGATGTGAAAGTGGAACCCTCAAAATGCTAAGGACAAAGAATTGGCTCAAGCTCAAAAGTTCAAGACTCTTCATTTTATATTTTAGTGATCCAAGATCACATTGAGTCTTTAGGAAAAGCCAATACTATCAAGGAGGGATGAGGTGTTGCTTAATGAGCCTCTTGCTTTATGTGCTTAGGTGATATGCTCCAAAATCCTCAACCACTTTTCCATAGCCACAAATGACCTAAACCCTAAGCCAAACTCGGTCATACCGATTCTCCAATCCGGCGCCACCGAGTTTCACTTGTCATGCCACTGCCAAACCCTAGCAATTCGGTCCTACCGATAAGGATCTCGGTCTCACCGAGATGGGGTTGCAAACTCTCTGTTTCCCTTTCCTAACTTTTCGGTCTCACCGGAAGAGCGAATCGGTCCCACCGGAGTTTGCAATGTAAACTCTCTGTTTCCTTCTTGTAACTTTTCGGTCTCACCGAAAGAGCGAGTCGGTCCCACCGAGTTTACCTGACCAACTCTCTGGTTAGCAAATTGCCAAACTCGGTCTCACCGAGTTTGTGCAATCGGTCTCACCGAGATTACTTATGCCCAAACCCTAACCGAATCGGTCCTACCGAGTTGCATGTCAGTCCCACCGAAATTCCTAACGGTCACTAGGTTTACTATTCGGTCAGACCGAGTTTCTGATTCGGTCCCACCGAGATTGGAAATTGTGTGTAACGGTTGGATTTTGTGTGGAGGCTATATATACCCCTCCACCTCCTCTTCATTCGTGGAGAGAGCCATCAGAACACATACATCATTCCAACTCATATGTTCTGAGAAGAGAACCACCTACTCATGTGTTGAGACCAAGACATTCCATTCCTACCATATGAATCTTGATCTCTAGCCTTCCCCAGTTGCTTTCCACTCAAATCTTCTTTCCACCAGATCCAAATCCTATGAGAGAGAGTTGAGTGTTGGGGAGACTATCATTTGAAGCACAAGAGCAAGGAGTTCATTAACACACCATTTGTTACTTCTTGGAGAGTGGTGTCTCCTAGATGGCTAGGTGTCACTTGGGAGCCTCCGACAAGATTGTGGAGTTGAACCAAGGAGTTTGTAAGGGCAAGGAGATCGCCTACTTCGTGAAGATCTACCGCTAGTGAGGCAAGTCCTTCGTGGGCGATGGCCATGGTGGGATAGACAAGGTTGCTCTTCGTGGACCCTTCGTGGGTGGCCCTTCCGTGGACTCGCGCGAGTTACCCTTCGGGGGTTGAAGTCTCCATCAACGTGGATGTAGGATAGCACCACCTATCCGAACCACGGGAAAAACATCCGTGTCTCCAATTGCGTTTGAATCCTCCAAACCATTCCCTTTACATTCTTGCAAGTTGCATGCTTTACTTTCCGCTGCCAATAAACTCTTTGCATGCTTGCTTGAATTGTGTGATGATTGCTTGACTTGTCCTAATATAGCTAAAATCTGCCAAGAACTAAAATTGGGAAAAGGCTAAGTTTTTATTTGGTCAAGTAGTCTAATCACCCCCCCTCTAGACATACTTTCGATCCTACAACTATCAATATCCCAGTACCTGAATTCAACTGCATCATGTATTCCCCACGGGTATTTAGCACAGATATGAGATCTAAACTGCACAAACTTCAGTGTGCTCTCCACTACCAAAGGAAATGAAAATCCTGTGTTCCCTGCTTTTGTACCAGCAGGAACTAGAAGAGTTGTTTCCATTCTACAATCCAAACATATATAGTCCACCCTACGAATGACAATGAAAACAGGAAAAAAAATCGAACCAAATGAGCACTACGAACGCAGATGAACACTAGGAATCAAATTGAACTACAAGACGTATAGCAGGCTTCAGATCTGAAAGTACTGCACTTACCCCTCCGGATTTGTGCTCCCTTCATGGCCGCCGCCGACGCCGCAACCACCGTCGACCTCCATCCATAGCGGTTGGCTCCGAATCACAGCACAGCTCACATAAAGAGTCAGGTCCACCGAATCTCCACCGTTCCCACCATTGATCTGGAGTTTTCCATGGTGGGGATCGAAGCCGCTAGGGTTCGAGTGAGGGGGCGATTTGGGGGAGAGAGCTAGGGTTAGGGTCGAGCGAGAGAAAGAGCAGAGAGAGAGAGTGAAGCGAAGAGGTAAGAGAGGGCCCACATGTAAGAAAGAGGGTCAAATATGTCAAACTGACGGCAAGTTAGCGGTCAAACAGCCTTGACTGGACGGAAACGGAGCGGAGGGGCATTTCTATAAGTGGCACTGACGGCAGAGGGGCAAAACTGAGCATACCCGAAAACTAGGTGCAAAACTGAGTAGTGGGTTCGAGTTAGGGGCACAGATGTAAATGCCCCTACTATTTTTAGGCAAAGATGAAAACCAAGTTTTAGCATGATCTCGAAGTGAGAACGGAAATAGCTTCAATTTAACAATATCATTATCCACATCTTTTTTCTTTTGCACATCACACAAATCAACGAAATTGTTTAGATGGGATGCGACATCTTCACTAGGAAGGCCATAAAATTGATCTTTCATAACAAGATTCAGCAAAGCGGCATTAATTTCACAAGATTCCGCACTAGTGGCGGGAGCAATCGTAGTACTAATAAAATCATTATTATTGGTGTTGGAAAAGTCACAAGATTTGGTATTCTCTTGAGCCATCGTGACAAAGCAAGCAATCCAACACACGAGCACAACAAAAGCAAACGAAGAAGACGGATGGTAGAGGGGCGAAGAAAAGGCAAATCTTTTCAAAAATAGTTTTAGAAGTGGGGAGAGGAAAACGAGAGACAGATGGTGAATAATGTAATGCAAGAGATGAGAATTTATGATGGGTACTTGGTATGTCTTGACTTGGCGTAGATCTCCCTGGCAACGGCGCCAGAAATTCTTTCTGCTACTTATTGTGCCTATGTTGGTTTTTTCCTTGAAAAGGAAATGGTGATGCATCAAAGTAGAGATAAGTATTTCCCTCAGTTTGAGAACCAAGGTATCAATCCAGTAGGAGACAACACACAAATCACCGAATACCTGCACAAACAATCAAACAACTTGCACCCAATGCAATAAAGGGGTTGTCAATCCCTTCACGGTTACTTGCAAAAGTGAGATCTTATAGAGATAAATAAACAGTAAAGTAAATATTTTTGGTATTTTTGGTTTATAGATCAGAAAGTAAAAGATTGCAAAATAGTAGATCAGAAACTAATATGATGGAAAATAGAAACTTATATGATGGAAAATAGACCCGGGGGCCATAGGTTTCACCAGAGGCTTCTCTCAAGATAGCAAATAATACGGTGGGTGAACGAATTACTGTTGAGCAATTGATAGGAAAGCGCGAAGTTATGACGATATCTAAGGCAATGACCATGAATATAGGCATCACGTCCATGTCAAGTAGATCGAAATGATTCTGCATCTACTACTATTACTCCACACATCGACCGACTCCTGCCTGCATCTAGATTATTAAGTTCATGAAGAACAGAATAACAAATTAAGTAAGATGACATGATGTAGAGGAATTAACTCAAGCAATATGATGAAAACCCCATATTTTTATCCTCAATGGCAACAATACAATACGTGCCTTGTTGCCCCTACTGTCACTGGGAAAGGACACCGCAAGATTGAACCCAAAGCTAAGCACTTCTCCCATTGCAAGAAAAACCAATCTAGTTGGCCAAACCAAACCGATAGTTCGAAGAGAATTACAAAGATATCAAATCATGCATAAAAGAATTCAGAGAAGATTCAAATAATATTCATAGATAAGCTGATCATAAATGCACAATTCATCGGATCTCGGCACACCGCAAAAAAGTATTACATCGAATAGATCTCCAAGAACATCGAGGAGAACATGGTATTGAGAATCAAAGAGAGAGAGAGAGAAGAAGCCATCTAGCTACTAGCTATGGACCCGTAGGTTATGGTAAACTACTCATGCTTCACCGGAGGGGCAATAGAGTTGATGCAGAAGCCCTCCATGATCGAATCCTCCTCCGACTGGGTGCCGAAAAAGGTCCCTACATGGGATCTCACGGGTAGAGAAGGTTGCGACGGTGGAAAAGTGTTTTCGTGGATGCCTCTGGTGGTTTGGGGATATTTGGGAATATATAGGCGAAAGAATTAGGTCAGGAGGGTCACGGGAGGCCCACAAGGGTGGGGGGCGCCCTACCCCCCTGGGCGTGCCCTCCGTCCTTGTGGCCGCCTGGTGGCTCCTCCGACTTCATCTCCAAGTCTCCTAGTTTGCTTCTAGTCCAAGAAAAATCATCGCAAAGGTTTCATTCCATTTGGACTCCATTTGGTATTCCTTTTCTACGAAACTCAAAAACAAGGAAAAAACATAAACTAGCACTGGACTCTAGGTTAATAAGTTAGTCCCAAAAATAATATAAAATAGCATATTAATGTATATAAAACATCCAAAATAGATAATATAATAGCATGGAACAATAAAAAATTATAGATACGTTGGAGACGTATCAGGCCTCCCGGTGGGTCCCCTTCTGTTGCTTCTTTGCCCAATATTTTTATATATTCCATGACAATTCTCTGTAAAGTTTTAGGACATTTGGATTTGTGCAGAATAGGTATCTCATATTTGCTCCTTTCCGGTCTAGAATTCTAGCTGTCGGCATTCTCCATCTTCATGTAAATTTTGTAAAATAAGAGAGAAAAAGCATAAGTATTGTATCATAATGTAAAATAAAAACCCATAATGAAATAAATATCAACATAAAAGCATGATGCAAAATGGACGTATCACTTGGCTTAAGGGTTTTGGATGCACGAGTAGTATCTCTACTTAGTACATGATTTTTGATCCGCAAAGATTATAAACAAGCACCAAATGTCGTAGGATCCATAACAATATAACATATATGCAAATATACCCAAACATAACTCATTACGTTGTGTTCCAGTTGATTGTTGGTAGGCACCCATGGATTCGGCTAGCCAAGGTTTGTGTTAGTATGGTGGAGGGGGAGTAATTTTTTTTTGCATGGGAACCGCCATTAATGTGTTTAGCATGGAAGATATTGAAAACTTCATCGTAAACCATGGTATGAAATGTACACCACATAAATGCAATTTATCTCTCTTTTAACTTTTAAAGCAATGAGCTCTGGCGCACAAGCAAACCCCTGCTTCCCTTTATGAAGGGCATAACTATTTACTTTTATTGTTGAGTCATCACCTTCTCATTCAAGCACCAATCCCGAGAGCACTATTGTCATTCTTAGTTTAACATGCATTTGGTCTAATTAATGTTGGGTGTGAGCATGAATGGATGTCTTCTACCCTGAATTACAATGTTTAGTTGCGGCTTGAATTTCAGAGGTGCTCTGCATTTATGTTTTACGGTCTTAGAAAGGGCTAGCGAGATATCATTCATATTGTATCATAGTTATTTTGACAAAAGTGCTGGTATTCGAGATATTTTTTTCGCTCACTAGTTGATTATGCCATTGACATGAGTAAATGTGAATTCTAAATGTTATCATATATGTGGTTAGTTCATTATCTTTGCTGAGAATTTGATCACTAGTTAAGCTTATATACAACAATAGAAATAAAAGAGTTTGTAAAAGTTTTTCTTTGTCAGTCTCAAATTGTCAACTAAATTGCTTGAGGACAAGCAATGAGTTAAGCTTGGGGGAGGTGATACGTCTCCAATGTATCTACTTTTTCAAGCACTCTTGCTCTTGTTTTGGACTCTAACTTGCATGAGTTGAATGAAACTAATCCTGACTGATATTGTTTTCAGTAGAATTACCTTGATGTTGTTTTATGTGCAGAAATAACAAATTTCAGAATTAGATGAAATTTTACAGAGTAGTGTTTTGGAATATATAAAAAAATATTGGCGCAAAAATGCAAATAACTACTGTAGGGGACTCACTAGAGAGCCACAAGCTCAGGCAGGGCGCGCGCCACGTGAGCTTGTGGGCCCCTCGAGCCTCTGATTAACCTAAATCCAAGCCTACGTATTTCGCCTTCCCGAGAAAAAAAACCCGGAGAAAATGTTTCATCGCGTTTTACGATACGGAGCCGTCGCCACCCCATGTTCTTCATTGGGAGGCCTAACCCGGAGTCGGCTCGGGGTTCCGAAGAGGGAACATTATCGTCCTTGTCATCAAAAACCCTTCTTCATCAACGACCTCATGATGCTCTCCACCGAGAGTGAGTAATTTCATCGCAGGCATACTAGAGGTAGATGGAGATGGATGAGATTCGTCATGTAATCGACTCAATTTGTTAGGGCTTGATCCCTAGTATCCATTATGTTCTGAGATTGATATTTCTATGACTTTGCTATATATGCTTAATGCTTGTCACTAGGGCCTGGGTGCCATGATTGCAGATCTGAACCTATTGCATTTTAATGAATATATTTGAGTTCTTGATCTCATCTGCAAGTTATATGCACCTGTCATTGTTCTGAATCATAGAGCCCAATGTGACAATAATTGAGACACTCTTCAGGGATGACTGTAATTTGAAGACTTCATGTATTCACTGTTTTCTAATGCTTTGTTCTGGTTCTCTATTAAAAGAAGCGCGTTAATTACCCTTAGTTTCCATTAGGACCCCGTTGCCACAGATGGGTAGGACAAAAGATGTCATGCAAGTTCTTAACATGAACACGTATGACTATAGAGGAAATACATGCCTATATATGACTGATGAATTGGAGCTATTGCGTATTGCTCTAGGTTGTGACTATTACATAATGAATTTCATCCACGCGCCGAGGAAAAGGTGCCGCTATGCAACAACGGCCTCGCGCCATGCAACAACGAAGAGGACACTACGCGCCACAAGACTTGGTCGCTCCTGATCCAACCACTAAGGAGTGTTTTGGAGTTACTATGACCTCGTTCTATGGAAGACATTGTCACCAGCTAAAAAAGGCAGGTGTGTGACGGTCATGAAGGCGGACGAGAAGAAGTGAGAGGAGGAAGAGGGAGCTCAGGCCGCCCGAAAGGTGGAGGAGTTGGAGCTCTGGCGAGAGGCACATTGGCACTCGTATGAGGTGGATGAAGATGGCCGCTTGCTCGCCAAGAGGGCCAAAGGAAGGAATCACCTCCTCGTGGCATGGAGTTGGCAGGATTGCGTCGAGAAGGCCACCGATAAAGAGCTCCTGTATGCATCGCCTGCATTGGCCATGGTGGAGGCCTATGCCCATCGGGAAGTGGCTGCAAAGCATGTCTCGGAGTGCAAGGCGGAGGAGTAGGCAACTCCCTTAGTGCTAGGAAGCTGGTGCACCAGGAAGTGCGTGACTGGAAGCAGGAAAAGGGCCCTCAGGAGGGACTGTTGATTTTTAGTTAATTTAGTTGTCTTTAAATTTTATATGTTTATAGTAAAAAGCAATTATGATCACACGTACTACGTAATGAGCTGGATCGTGAAGTATTATTGACGAATTTCCATCTTATTTTCTAAATGTTTTATACTGATGTCAATCGCACATGTTTTTGAAGAGTTAGTTGTATGTGATTTAGACTAAAAAACACATGAGGCGGCGTGATCTGAAAATAGTTGTTTGTGAAACTTTAGGCATCACACATATTTGCTTTCTAATAATTGTGTAAATTGTATCGCACACTATTACATAACTCTGACCTGTCTGCCCGTGTGCAATGGATTAAGTCATTTCATACGTTTTGTTTCGAAGAACTATATGTATGATATCGCATACAGTTTAACTTCTTTGATCGTGCGTGATAACCCATCGATCGCACATAATTATGTTTTCTGCAACAGTTCTATTTTTAAGCGTCTATGATGCATCTTCCGCACATAGTTTTTCGCTGTTGTGGGTGATTTTGGGGGCTTAATAGCGATCGAGTGTAGTAGTGTGTAGCAAAAAAATGCAACGTTTTTCTTTCCACCCGCGTGATTTGGATCCAAATAGCTGTGTCGGCGTTCCTTGGGACCTTCTAACCAGGAAATAGTCCATAGTTATCATTTCTCAAGATTTGTTGGACTCATTAATCTTGCGATTTTTACCATCACTGATGGGGATAAAGAGACAAAAATAGAGATAGAGATGTATTACCTTAGTAGTGATATAAATCGTCTTATATTAGTTAGTTTATTACAGAGGAAGTGTCAATTATGTTTAAAAATAACGAGGATGGTTAGGAGGACATCGGTATTCCCAACTCATCAGGGTTCAAGTCATGTTGCTCGCATTTATCCTAGATTTATTTCAGGATTTCCGCCGATATACTTTTAGTGGGAGAAGATGTTCCCATCAACTGTGAGACGTCTACTGTGGCTTTGTAAAATCTCAAGATGACATGCCGGCTCAGTCTTCCAGAGATGCTCATGAGGGTAAGTGTGCGTGTGTGCGCTCATAGGGATGAGTGTATGCGCGTTTATACGAGCGCTTGCGTCTGTACTGTGTTAAAAAAATGAGAAAAGTATACTTTTCATCCCTTAATTCTTGGCGAAGTCTAGATTTGGTCCCTCAACTTCAAAACCGAACAACTTGCGCCCTTAACTACTGAAACCGGCCAAGATTCATCCCTGGTCACGGTTTTGACCGGTTTTGGTGCCGACTCAAATTCGCATACCTTTTCCAAGTCCGTTCAATGTTTTCAAATTCGGGTATTTTTTTCAAATACGTGAACTTTTTCAAAATTTGTGTACTTTTCCAAATCTGCGTACTTTTTCCAAGTCCACGTACTTCTTTAAAGTTTCTGTGGTTTTTTTAAATTCATGTAATTTTTAAAAATTGACATACTTATTCCTATTCACGTATATTTTTTTGGGTTTGAAAATTTTATGTGAAATTGAAAATGTATGCGGATTTGAATATCTTTTACTCGAATTAGAAAAAAATGTGTGAATTTGAAAATTTATGTCAACTTGAAACAAGTATGTGAATTTCAAACAAAGTTCATGGATTGGAAAGGAACACGGATTTGAAAAAAATACACGAACTTTAAAAAGTATGCGGATTTGAAACAAGTACGTGAATTTAAAAAACAGATGGATTTGAAAAAAATACTTGGATTCGATAAAATTACACGAAGTTGAAAAAATACACTGATTTGAGAAAATTATGCAAATTAAAAAAATCATGGATTTGAAAAAGTACACAAATTTCAAAATAGTTCACAGGTTTGAAAAAGGTATGTTTATTTTTGAAAAAATTGCACGACCTTGAAAAAACTATGTGGATTTGAAAAGAGTATGTGAATTTTAAAAAGTTCACGGATATGAAAAAATTACGCGAATTTTAGTCGGCACCGGTCAAAACCGGGGTCAGTCAGCACCAAAACCGGTCAAAATCGAGACCAGGGACAAACCTTGTCCGGTTTCGTTAGTTGGAGGTGCAAGTTGTCCGGTTTCGGAGTTGAGGGATCAAATCTAGAATTCACCAAGAGTTGAGGGACGAAAAGTATATTTTTCTCTAAAAAAAATTATGTTTAAAAATACCTGGCCCATGACCTTGTCCCTATGTTCTTTTTTATCCGGTGCAAATATTTCTACAAATCGTTTGTTCGACCACTTTTGATATATTTTGAGAAGAAAACGTGCATTACACGTTATTCACTATCGAGAAAAAGAAAAAGCAAATCGCCCACAGCCGCCTCCCTAAAGTCGGCATCCATCGGACCCGGATCCGACGGCCGAGAAGAAACCCTAGCGCCCATCGCTGTCCATATATAGGGCCATTCCTCCCGTCCGAACCCCTCCTCTCAGTCCCCCATCCCCGCCGCCGCCTCCGCTCGGTTCCTTCTCCTTCCTCCGAGGTGAGCATCCCGATCCGCCCCCTTTCTCTGCCTCGATTCGTTGTCCGTGGTCTCGAATTGCTTCAGATCTCCGGCCATGTTTGTGTGCGGTGGCTGTGGCGTGCGGGTAGATCGAGTTTTAGGCTCTTTTTGCGGTTATGCATGTCGATTTCGTCCGTTGTTTGACGGATTTTCTCGAAGCTGAGTCCTCGGTTCGCCTTCGCGCTGGTGCACCTGCTTAGTAGCGGTGAATCTCCCGAGTAGATCTAGCCGCATGTCTTTTTTTGTCTTCAATTCTGATGACTACCTCATGCCGTAGCCTTGATCTGTAGGTTTTTACTGTTTCTGTTACCGATTTGGTGTCGCGAGATGTCCCTGAATCATCTCCGTGCCTTGTTGCATGTATTGTTAGATGGATTCGTATAGTACTTAGGGTTCTGTAGGATCTGTGAGCTCTCTAGGAGACTTCTCTTTGAGAGTTTACTGCATGGTCTTCATGTACTTGTATGGTGAATTTTGTTAGCGTTATCACTGCAGTAATTCGTAGATCTAATAAGTACCTGCAGTCTGACTGCTTCTAGTGTAATTCCATCACGTTAAACGCTTCTTCTACTTGTCTGTTCCTCACAAATAGACAAGATATTACTTTGTTAACACTTGGATCTCTTGGATCTGTTGTTCTAACATCTGCTTACCTTGATGTTTCTGTTTGCTAGCTTCAGCCATGGGTAAGGAGAAGACTCACATCAACATCGTGGTCATTGGCCATGTCGACTCTGGCAAGTCGACCACCACTGGCCATCTGATCTACAAGCTTGGAGGTATTGACAAGCGTGTGATCGAGAGGTTTGAGAAGGAAGCCGCTGAGATGAACAAGAGGTCTTTCAAGTACGCCTGGGTGCTTGACAAGCTGAAGGCCGAGCGTGAGAGGGGTATCACCATTGATATTGCCCTGTGGAAGTTCGAGACCACCAAGTACTACTGCACCGTCATTGACGCCCCTGGTCACCGTGACTTCATCAAGAACATGATTACTGGTACCTCCCAGGCTGATTGTGCTGTGCTCATCATTGACTCTACCACTGGTGGTTTTGAGGCTGGTATCTCCAAGGATGGCCAGACCCGTGAGCACGCCCTCCTTGCTTTCACTCTTGGAGTGAAGCAGATGATCTGCTGCTGCAACAAGGTATACTTGCCATTCAACATCCAATTCTATTTCTTTGAGTGCCTCCAATTCTATTTCTTTGAGTGCCTAAACATCCTGTATACTGATTTGACATTTGTCTAATTCTGATTTTTGTGCAACACTGATTGGTTATCCTATAATATATATGTTGATTGCCTTGTTTTATCTAATCTAGATATGTAGAATTGTTCTACATGCTTGATGTGAATGCCAAGAGTTTCTTAGTAAATGCCCAGCTGCAGTAGTACTGCTGGATTGCATTGTAGTTGGTTAGCTTTTGTCACGTTGCCAAATCATTGTATCTTAATTTATGAGTTACAAACTGCTTGTTTGCTCATTATCTCTTATTCCTGCAACTTCCATCACATGAGTGCTACACATGTTTGCTGTTGCTTGTATTTGTTTGCATCTTTATATACTTGTACTTCTCAATAATTTTGTTTATCTGATGGGATTGCTCTGGTTATCTGTTACAGATGGACGCCACCACTCCCAAGTACTCAAAGGCCCGTTACGAGGAAATTGTCAAGGAAGTCTCATCGTACCTGAAGAAGGTTGGCTACAACCCTGAGAAGGTTCCCTTTGTTCCCATCTCTGGGTTTGAGGGTGACAACATGATTGAGAGGTCCACCAACCTTGACTGGTACAAGGGCCCTACCCTTCTTGAGGCTCTTGACCAGATCAATGAGCCCAAGAGGCCCTCAGACAAGCCCCTGCGTCTTCCCCTTCAGGATGTTTACAAGATTGGTGGCATTGGAACTGTGCCTGTTGGACGTGTTGAGACTGGTGTCATCAAGCCTGGTATGGTTGTTACCTTTGGCCCCACTGGTCTGACAACTGAGGTCAAGTCTGTTGAGATGCACCACGAGTCCCTCCTGGAGGCGCTTCCTGGTGACAATGTCGGCTTCAACGTGAAGAACGTTGCTGTCAAGGATCTGAAGCGTGGGTTTGTTGCATCCAACTCCAAGGATGACCCTGCCAAGGAGGCAGCCAACTTCACCTCTCAGGTCATCATCATGAACCACCCTGGTCAGATCGGCAACGGCTACGCCCCAGTGCTGGACTGCCACACCTCCCACATTGCTGTCAAGTTTGCTGAGCTGGTGACCAAGATTGACAGGCGATCTGGTAAGGAGATTGAGGCTGCGCCCAAGTTCCTGAAGAACGGTGACGCTGGTATCGTGAAGATGATTCCCACCAAGCCCATGGTTGTGGAGACCTTTGCCACCTACCCTCCTCTTGGCCGCTTCGCTGTGCGTGACATGAGACAAACGGTTGCTGTTGGTGTCATCAAGGGTGTGGAGAAGAAGGACCCCACCGGCGCCAAGGTTACCAAGGCTGCCATCAAGAAGAAATAGGCGCGCTATCTTGCAGAAGGATTTTGTTCACGGTCATTGCTTTTGTTGCTTCAGACTCTTATCCCGAGCGAGCAATGATCTGTCTGTCGTTTAATTACTGTATTTCTATTCCTGCTTCGGCTAAACTCCTGTGCCCCTGAGACTGATTTGTTGTGAAATGCAAGTTATTAGATTGCAACTTGTTAGCTTGTTTTTCTGCTTCTTTCGCCAAATGGTTGCCTGTTGTTCTTTTTATAGAACTTTAGTTTGCATCTGTTAGTATTGTGGATTCTTTCATGGAGTTGTCTAGCTGTGTTGTCTTCTGATCTCCGCTTCTGGCATCCCCACCGGGCGTTGGTTCGTCTCTCCCTGGCGCCTTGCATCTCCCCTGTCACTTCGTAGGAAAGAGGGGATTATGTGTGTGGCGAGCCTCCTCTGCCTTTTCAGTTTGCCGGGAAAAAATGGCATTTTCTTTGTGCGTTGTAAAGAAACAAAGCGAGTATTGCGTTGTTATAGAGACTTAACTTTTGGCCTCATGCAGCCTAATGGGTGTTAGCGAAGTTCTGAATTTTCAGTTCTTAATAGAACTTGTGATGCGCTGACTCGTTTATATAAGTGTTGACTGCATTTTGTTATCCTACAAATCGTGCTTATTATTTATAGTAGTTTCCTCGCACTTCATTATCCTACTAGACTGGCTCTTGTTGTGTGACTGGCAAAATGTTACGGTACAATTTGCTTTGATGGTATGGTTATTTACCTTGCATTTAGATTCATTTGATTCTTGTCACCCTCTTAATTTCTACATTTCCCCTTTTCTATCCTTAAGCACGAGGATCGAGGCCCAGCTTGTTGAGCATGGGACTACATCAGGGTTCCAGCAAATAGGGATGGCAATGGGTCAGGTTTGGGCCGGGTGGAGCTGATCCAAATCCAACCCATGACCCATCTTCCTACCCTCTGCCCATCCACCAAATTATTTATGGACACAACTTGTGAGTATGCCCAAACCCGCTGGATACTCACATATCCATGGAGCTTCATGGGCATAGAGAAGTCAGCATGAAGCCTTCCCAAATATCAAATCAACTCATCATCATTCACTCATAAATGACAACATAAGCAACATGCATAAGTAGGTAACAAGTAATACGATGAGTCCTTAAGTGTGACATACCAGATGTTGATTCTGTAGCATATAGCTCATGGCACAAGTTGCATATTTCCTGCCATTTCTCATTGATTCGCTCTTTCTACTGTCATTATCATATGACCCCACATGTCATACGAGTATTCATTGGATATCCATGAAGCACAAATAACCATGCCCAACCTGGCTGTTCGTGGGTATCCATATCCACGGACCCATGGGCAGAAATGTGCTCCATACCCTTGCCCAACCAGGTCGGATATCCATGGGTATCCAAATCCATGGATAAAATTGCCATCCCTACCAGCAAACCTCAAGTAGATTTGGTTCAATTGATGATGATTACGTGGATTAGGATGACACCACAACTGAATATCCATATTTTGGGCAACCCAGCTGATTCGTTCTTGCCACTTGGTGCCAAACTGTCGGAATTGTGAAAATAATAATCTCCGAGATATTTTAAACCGTTGTAAATTTGATTGTGTGTACTCTCAGTTTGCGGTTTTGTGAGAAACTGTTAAATTTTCTTGCGTGAGATATTTGAACTCGTGATAATGTTGCTTATGTGTGTATAGCTTGCCATTTAGGGCAGCGATGAATTGATAATTTTCCTTGCACTCAGATATTTGAACTTGTGACAAATTTGATTATGTGAACTTTAACTTTCTCCCAAAATTGGTTATGCGGGAAATCATATGAGGAATATGTACATGCGTTGCATTTTGTGAACTGCTTAGCACACCAAGTGAGAAACCTGGTGTCCCGGTCGTGGATTCCCGCCACCCACGTCCCCCATCCGCGTTGCCGCACGCTGTCGTACCTCGGCATCGGCGGTAGGGGCGGTGGGATGTTGGGGATGGCGCGGGAGGAGGAGGCGCTGCCGGCGCAGATCCGCCGGCCACGTGCTGCGGATGGGCGGCGGGGAGCGGCGGCTGCCGAATCCGGCTATGTCGTCTGTGGGGTGGGTGGATGGGCGGCAGGGTGCGTGTGTGGTTTGGGTGGCGGGGCTAGTAGAGCTAGTTGCCGAATGTATCGTCTAATCAAGACTTAGTGTGTAGAGTTAGTAAAGCAGGAGCGCGGAGCATAGTCAAGGAATTTGAGGAGTTGAGGGGATCCAAACACGCTCGAAAGATACTAGGAACTCTAAAAATCTGAATGAATGGGCTCACACGTGAGCTGAACAAGCACTTAATCCAGTTGTTGCAGGGTAGAACATGATATAAGTTTGTGCTCCACCCAGTAGCAACTGATCATCACCTTCGAGTGGAGTCTATTGCTCTACCCATATCTCTTCTATTTTAGTAGACTTGACACGTCTGTTCGCTTCCATCACTTTCATCCCTACTTGTTTTTACTCCAAGCCCCCCTATTTAAAATAATTTAAATCAAATCGGTTCTTTCATTTCTTTGTCCTACTCATTCCCTCGAAACAAAAAATAAAGCACACATAGTAACTTGGAGTAACTTAAATCAAATCGGTACTTTCCTTTCCTTGTCCTGCTCATTCTCTCCCTCAACTTGCTTACTATTTTTTTCAACCGTGCCTATCCCAAATTCTTAGGATCTTGCAGTAATATGCAAACTAATCCTTGATTCATAGGAAGCATTTATGACATGATTACACTTAATATTTTTTTGTGATGTATAAATATCTTATTAATCTCTTGTGGTTATATTGGATTGGGGAGGCGGTGATGATGGGTGAATGTACATATGAGTCACGACTGATGTTGAACCACTAAAATATGTATGCCCCCTGTTGCAACGCATATACAATTAGCTAGCGTGTCTAAAGTAAAATAAGGAGACTACGTAAAGGGCATGTACAATCTCGAGCAAAAGAGAAGATTTGATGTACCCATACTCATTCAGAATCCTTGAGGGGTACAAAAAATAAGTGAGGCACGAGCTCATATTTGTACTTCAAGCCCACATACGTACCACATAACAAAATCTTCCATATGAAATTATCTTCATTGCCCCTTTATGAAGAGGAGGTTATAAATTCTCTCTCGAACCTTCCCCTCTTCAATATATGTCGACATAGGTGTCAAAAGGAATCATGCTAGCACATAATGAATTATAAAACAGCTTAGTACTTCTTTGATCGCAGTCGCACTTCGTATATCTTTCAACAATCTAGTTCTACTTATAGTAGATTGATAGTCTTGGACCGCTAATCGTGCCAATTAGCCATCCTCCGTTGGGCACAATGCTGATTCGGAATGAGTGGCATCGGAAAATGAACTAGGACCAGTTAGTACAAGCATGCGACCACAAGGTTGCTTGATCCACTTTTGCTGGTACTCCCGCTGGTTCCTAAAACAACGCTTCAAGCTTTATCGCTATTTTCTCCAAAAATAAGGTGCGTGGTTATCTCATCCAATCAGCAGGGTTGCCCTGATTTTGAGATTCTACGAGGGAGTAACAATTAGTCCGGTCTTATTTTTCATTGTTCGTTCAGCAACACACACATGCATATTTTCTTGTGGCCATCAGTGATTATGTTTACATGTTTAACTACTCTTTGTTGCCTACACTCAAGAAAATAAAAATAACGTTTGCGTTCCTTTGCATCCCCAAAACTCTAAAGTACCGCAAGAGTGCTAGTGTATTTTCCTCTTGCTCATGTCGTTTCTCCTGTAAGTTAGAACAACCGGTGACTCTTGAAGAATGAAAGAAAGAGACCATCAAGGTGAAAAAAGATGTAAATGGCCCCTGTTTACACCGAGGACAGTAAGTAAAAGGCACCAACACCGATACATCCAACTAACGACAAACTACTTGCCATAGTTATAACTGTGCGTGATGCCCGCCACCGTATGGAGGAGGTGGATGCAGACACGACTATGCAAGACGACCACATCGCAAGGATTATTATTGTTGCTATACTCCTAGCTTTTTTAAGCTGAGGTTTCTGTTAGAAATTAGGGTTTGCGGTCTACCCCCTATTCCTTTGCGCTTATCCGTGGTGCCGCTCACAATTCACATATCTGAAGCTAGGGGGTAGGGACCTTCTTATATTGTTTTTCCAAAGAGTCCACCTCTTATACAGATATAAGATTCCTAGTCTTTTTCACTAGTTTCCGGGATAGAGTCCAGATCAGATTACCAACCACGATCATATTTATCTGTTAACGGATTCTACCTGTTATGTCCCCGGAGCACGCGCTTGTGAGCAACGCGTCATAATAGAGTGTAAATTCCTCTAATTATGTAGATCAACATTAGAGCTGTAATTTAACTATACGATCTAACTCCTTCCAATCATCAGTGTACCCGGGTAGTCTTTCCAATATAACTACTATATTGTATTCCACTGATAATCAACCAGCTTCCTTAAGCATATGTTACTTAAGTACATTCCAGCAAGTAACAATTCCATGATAAACATGTAAAGCAATTCCATGTATAAATACATGTATAATTCCATAATGAGGTATTCCAAATATTAACAATTACAAGTAATTTGAATATAGTTACAGGACACATAATTCCAACAGTTTCATGATCCTACAATCTGCTTGATACACAAGGGATGTCGTCATACCTATTGCTCTGATAGCACCAAGTGCGATATATACCATCTCTCCTCTGTTAATACCGGGACCCCTTAGAATTGGTTGCCAGTTTACCGCACTAACAATGAAGATTCATAAAAAAAACAAATCCCTTTTTGAAGTTTGGAATTGAACAATGACCAATGTTAGCCAAAAATAATTAGTATTTGCAGTTTGTATGATGTAAGGTTTCCGCTCCACCATGTTAAACACCATATCTCCGATACCAATTCGGTGCATTGCTAAAGCATGCCACCATTTAGCTCTGTTTTGTACGCTTCCAACCTGTGATGATGACGTGCCTAACAGAGAGTGAAATTTCACAACGCCCAATCAAATCTAGGCATGATGCTAAGTAAGCCATGCTTTTTGGTTCTGATTTGTAGATTCTCAGCTCAGCATAATGCACACGACGACATAACTTCCATGGGCCATCTTGTGGGCTATACCTGATCTTGGAGTTGATTTATTTCATGAACCAACCCATGTTAACTCATTTAATCTTATTTCTAGTTGGAGGTAATTTATGACATCTGCCCACTCACAGTCTCAAACTCTTGATATACGACCATACAGCTATTGCAAAGTTCACTTCCGACCTATCCATTCTTCGGTCATACTATTTGGTAGCAAGGTTCATTTCCGACCTATCCATTCTTCCTTCATACTATTTGGTAGCTAGTTGTACACTAGCATGCCACGAGAGTCTCCATGCCCTCGCCAAAATACCCAATCTTACTACCATTGCAAGAAGCTGATATTTGGAATGAGTGGCATTAGGGAAACTGTAGAAGCGGCCTACCGTCATCAAACTTCCATGCACAATGGGAAAATTAGCTTGTTTGAAAGACTTCGTAAAAATAAAAGCTTCTCCCGACCGTGAGGTAGTAGTAGAATGAAATGTCGATGATATTCTGGTAGACACAAGTCAACATGATGATTGGAACACTGCTTTATGTCCGGAGTGAAAACACTTGTCCTAACCTTTATTGGTCGTGCACAATAACAGCAAAATTGGGTCCTCAACTTCTTGAAGGCGCTTTCAACTTATTGTACTGATCTTCATTGGCTGGTCTGGGGAACCGGGATAAAAATCCTTGTCCAGGTTGTCTTTGGTGGCGACGATAGCGCGAGGCTGTTTATTTTTCTTAAAGATGTTGCTGTGGGAGAAGTCGAGTTAGTCGTAGGTGTTTATTTCATATCTTGTAATGGTACCGTCATGGTTGCTTTATTTTTTTGTACTCTGCTTAATAATTAAAAAGAATGATTGTGTGGATCACGTTGATGCAGATGTTGGGGGTTTCAACCTCCTTTTCAAAAAAAATCTATTAAACTAATGAGTGCAGCGATTTGGTCCAGGTGCACCTGCACGTGGGCGTGAATAGTAAAATCATTTAAAATAGCAAAAATATAAAATTGGGATTTTTTGGCCCTCAAGATGCTCGAATGTGTGATGTGCGCGCAAAAATTCATGATATTTGAACATTCGAGATGGTTGTGGTAGAAAAAAAACACATTTGACTATGAAAGGAACTTTAAAGAAACACACCGTTTGGGCCGCAAATGTCCAAACGCCACAAAAATTTGCACCCTCCTTGCACACAGGAGCACCCCTAATGCCATTTTTTTCTTCAGAATTTGTTATTTTTTTTTACTATTTTCAATTTACTATTCATCAGGTATAGATGAGCTTGGGCTCTGACACGAATTAGAGCAATTCCAAAGGGCCGACCCATTTCGTCCGCCTGTGTCTGTTTGGGTCGGTGCGGACAAAAGTGACGGCCCAACGCGCCAACTCGAACCCAAATGACGTCCGCTTCGCGTCCGCGCCGACGCATTTGCGGCCCAAATGCATCGGCACGGACGCTGAACGGACGCCACACGCGCCTTCTCGCTGTCCGCCGCGTCCCCACCTGACGGCCGCCCAACTACCCACTGCCCACTGTAACACCCCGGATATGATTTACCTAATATGTAATCCAACTCTTGCCGTTTCTGGCGTTAAGTTATTTCATTTTCTCAGGTTCGGGTTTTTTTGTCTCCTGGTGTTGTTGTTGTTGTCATGCATCTCATATCATGTCATCATGTGCATTGCATTTGCATACGTGTCCGTCTCATGCATCCGAGCATTTTCCCCGTTGTCCGTTTTGCATTCCGGCGTTCCGTTCTCCTCCGGTGGTCATTTCTACCTTTCTTTCGTGTGTGGGGGTTAAACATTTCCGGATTAGACCGAGACTTGCCAAGCGGCCTTGGGTTACTACCGGTAGACCGCCTGCCAAGTTTCGTACCATTTGGACTTCGTTTGATACTCCAACGGTTAACCGAGGGACCGAGAAGGCCTCGTGTGTGTTGCAGCCCAACACCCCTCCAATTTGGCCCAAAACCCTCTCCATCATCTAGAGCATTCGATCACGATTGCGTGGCCGAAAACCGCACCTCATTTGGACACTCCTAGCTCCCTCTATGCCTATAAATACACCCCCTTCCTAAATTCGCGGTTCCCCTCTCCCGAAACCCTAAAAACCTCATCCGCCGCCGCCGGACATGTCCAGATCCCACCGGACAGCATCCGCAGCCGCCCGTGGCCACTGAGAAGCCGCCACGTGGCCCAGCCACCGCCTCCCGCCGCCGGCTCGCGAGGTCCGGGGCCGGCCCTCCCTGGCCCGCGCTCGGGTGCCGCCGCCCCACGGGCTCCCCGCGCCCCGCCGCCTTCTTCCCGCCGCCCAGCGACACTGCGCCGCCGCACGAAGCCGACGCCGGCCACCACGCCCTCGCCGGTGACCGCGCCGCCCCACCGGACGCCGACCCCCGCCGCTTCGTCCTCGCCACCAGCCGGCGCCGGAGTCCGCGCCCGGCCACCGCGCCCACGCCCTTCCCCTACAGCTCCGGCCACCGCCCCTCTTCTCCGGCGAGAGGATCCGGCCGCCTCGGTTCCCGTGCCGGCGATCCGATCCAGATCTGAAAACCCTAGGTTGACCCCATTTTTTCCCTAAGTCTGCAGTCCAAATTGCCATGTTCATCGTGCCGTAACTTTGCATCCGTAGATCCGTTTTGGGCATATAGCATATCAAAATGTTCATCTCAGAGAGTACATCATTTCATCTCATTGCATCATTTTCTTTTGAGTTCATCTTGTTGCCCGAAATGCTGTTGGAAGAGTGCTATTTGAGTTAATTGTCAGATCTGCTCTGTAGTGAGTGCATCGAGCTCGTAAACATGCCTACATGATATCTGTTTTGCATGCTCCAGTTTTTTTCACCAAGTCTGTGATCTGATTATGTTTTTGCCATGTTCACATGCTTGCAATTGTATGTTCTGATCCCTTTTGACTCAAGGTCACTAAGGGACTTTTGTTAAGCTCTTTGAGTAGCTCCATGCCATGCTTTGCTTTGCCATGTTAAGTTCCTGTAGCATCTAGTTTTCATGCTCCAAAGTGTGCTACCTGATCTGAAATTCCAGACAAGTGTTAATTTCACTAAGTCTGAGATCTGTTTACCAATTGCACTTTTGCCATGCTTGTTTGAACCTGTTAATGGATGAATTGGCCGTAGCTCGGTGTTCATCTTTTGTTAAGCTTCATGAATGGATCCCTGCCATGTATTTTGTTGCCATGTTTGGGTGCTGTAGCATGTTTAACTTGTTGCATTTAGATGCCTACTTGCTGTTTATCGCAGACCGGTGTCATATTTGTTTTGCTTGCCATTTCCAAACCGTGCATCCGATTCCGGCGTTCTTTATATCGATTCCAACCGAAATCACCTCACCTTTCCAGTGGCACACTTGGATTTCCAAGTTGAGGCCAGGTTCATTCATTCCTTGCCAAATCTTGCATATGCATCACATATCGCATCCCGCATAGCATACCATGTTTGCATCATGTTGTTTGAGCTTTGCACGTGGTTGATTGTGTCCTTTTTGCTTGTTTGTCTTGTTTGGGTAGAGCCGGGAGATGAGTTCGCTAACGAGGAACCCGTTGAGTTTGCTTTCGAGGATCCAGTCAACTCTGACAACTTTGCAGGCAAGATGATCATACCCTCGAAATCACTTCTATCTTTGCTTTGCTAGATGCTCGCTCTTTTGCTATGACTATGCTATGATGCCTACCATTTGCTTATCATGCCTCCCAAATTGCCATGTCAAACCTCTAACCCACCATGTCCTAGCAAACCGTCAATTGGCTATGTTACCGCTTTGCTCAGCCCCTCTTATAGCGTTGCTAGTTGCAGGTGAAGATTGGAGACCGTTCCTTGTTGGAACATTATTTTTTCTTATTGGGATATCATTATATTATCTTGTTATCTTAATGCATCTATATACTTGGTAAAGGGTGGAAGGCTCGGCCTTTTGCCCAGTGTTTTGTTCCACTCTTGCCGCCCTAGTTTCCGTCATATCGGTGTTATGTTCCCGGATTTTGCGTTCCTTACGCGATTGAGTAATAATGGGAACCCCTTGACAGTTCGCCTTGAATAAAGCTTTTCCAGCTATGCCCAACCTTGGTTTTACCATTTGCCACCTAGACTCTTTTTCCCTTGGGTTTTCGGAGCCCGAGGGTCATCTTATTTAAACCCCTCCGGGCCAGTGCTCCTCTGAGTGTTGGTCCAAACTAGAGTCCTGTGCAGCGCCCCCTCGGGGAAACTCAAGGTTTGGTTTTAGTTGTATGGAGAGCTCATCTGAGTGTGCCCTGAGAACGAGATATGTGCAGCTCCTATCGGGATTTGTCGGCACATTCGGGCGGTGTTGCTGGATTTGTTTTAACTTGTCGAAGTGTCTTGTAGAACCGGGATACCGAGTCTGATCGGAATGTCTCGGGAGAAGGTATATCCTTCGTTGACCGTGAGAGCTTGTCATGGGTTAAGTTGGGACCCCCTGCAGGGATTTGAACTTTCGAAAGCCGTGCCCGCGGTTATGGGCAGATGGGAATTTGTTAATGTCCGGTTGTAGATAACTTGAACCTTAACTTAATTAAAATGAATCAACGGTGTGAGTTACCGTGATGGTTTCTTCTCGGCGGAGTCCGGGAAGTGAACACGGTGTTGGAGTAATGCTTGTCGCAGGTTGTTCTCTAGTTATTCGATCGTGCATTGCCTTCTCTTCTCGCTCTCATTTGCGAATAGGTTAGCCACCATATATGCTAGTCGCTTGCTGCAGTTCCACATATTACCTTGCCTTACCTATAAGCTTAAATAGTCTTGATCGCGAGGGTGCGAGATTGCTGAGTCCCTGTGGCTCACAGATTACTTCCAAACCAGATGCAGGGCCAGACGACTCCGCTCCAGATGACGCGCTTGAGCTCAAGTGGGAGTTCGACGAGGACTCACGCCGTTACTACGCGTCTTTCCCTGATGATCAGTAGTGGTGCCCAGTTGGGGCGATCGGGACCGTGTTGCATGTTGGGTTGGTCTTTTAATTTTGGCATCATAGTCGAGCCATGAGTGATTGGATGATGTAATGCTATTTATGTACTTTGTTTGACGTGGCGAGTGTAAGCCAACTATGTACCTTCCCCTTTTATTATCTATATTACATGGGATGTTGTGAAGATTGCCTTACTTGCGACATTGCTTTCAATGCGGTTATGCCTCTAAGTCATGCTTTGACACGTAGGAGATATAGCCGCATCGAGGGCGTTACACCCACGCGGTGAGCTTAATTTATGACCACAGACCCACGCGTCAGCGACGGCGGTCGTCCTTTTTTAAGCTGGCCGTGCGGCGGGGCCGTCCTCATCAACTTCCAGTCGTCCCCGTCCCCATCTGGCCAACCCTGCCACCCCTCCCTCCCCGCACTCCCCGTGCCGCCGCGCGTTCCCCGACAGAGGCAGCGCATCAATATGTCGGTGCACCAGGCGGAGTGGCACTGGCAGCACCGCATGCCTCTGCCGTACCCCGACACCACGCTGCCGCATGACTGGCATTTGGATCCGGAGAGGATCCCAGTGCCGGCCGCGCCGCGGTCGACGAGGGCCCATGCGGAGGAGGTGCGGCGCCGGCGGACGTTGCTTACGCCGGAGCAGCGCGCCGACTCGGACTACGCCTTCGACTCGCCGAACTGGGCTCGTTAGTTTACCTTCGAGCACGAGGAGGCGAGGCGACGCGGCGACCGCGGCGTTGACCGCAGCCTGCCGCCACCCCTGCTCGTTCGTCCGCGACGAGGACCAGGAGGCTGAGGCCGCCTACCAGGCGGCCATTAAGGAGAGCGAGGAGGAGGAGCGGTGGAGGGAGGTAGGGATGGCAATGGGGACAATCCCCTATGGGGATACCTACAACATCCCCATTCCCATCTATTCCCTATCATCCCATCTCCATCCCTGTTTACATGACTGGGGATGAAATTTCCCCATACCCATACCCCACTGGGGAACGGGGCCCCAATAGGGTCCCATTCCTCATAAACAAATACTCATATACATAATATAACACCCTATAATCAACATACATACATGGTGTTGACCTTGTCCTGCTAATGCCTATCTAGGCCGTATTGACTTCTTAGTCATGGTGGCAGCTGAGGTGAGGATGTGAGATAGATTTAAGGTTTTTTCATAGCTTTCTTTTGTTTTCGCAAGTTTGTTTGTGAATATTTTAAGGTTGACCACAGTATCACAGTTACTAACTGGGTCCTCGATGGGTATTAGGTCTGGGGAATAGGATAGCGCCCCCATCCCCGTCGTACCCTATGGGGAATACAATAGTTTGGTAAATATCCTGATGGGGATGTTTTTCGCCCATCCCCACCCCCTAATAGATGAAATCCCCACGGGTTTGGCTGGTATGGGCCCCCGTTGCCATCCCTAGAGGGAGGCGGAGGAGGCGACATTCCAATCTGACATGGCGGAGGCCATGGCCCTCTCCGCGGCAGGCGACTGTGTCGCGCTGCCAGTGACCCCGCCGTCCCCGCCCAAAGCCGAGCCGAAGGAGCCGCCCCCCCTCGAGCGCTACTTGTGGACCGGAGTAGTGCATGAGTGGGTCAGCTCTTCGCTGATCTGGCTCGGGGCGACGGAGGAACAGGAGTCGGCCTACCTCAACCACTGGCGCAGCATTCAGCTGGCTGAGGAGCGCCGGGAGGCGAGCGCCTCCAGTTGCTTGAGCGCGAGGCCAAGGAGGAGGCGCGCCAGGCCCAGGCAGCGGCGGCGCAGTCCGTGGCGGCACAACCCGACATCGTCGCCCTCTGGAACACGGCGTTCCCCAGGGCCGGCCCTGCGCCGACGCTAATCGGCCTCACCGGCCCTGATGCAGACGCCGACGCCGACGAGGACGAGGACGCCTAGGGCAACACGTCGTCATCTAGTTTTTAATTTTTTTATGTTTAATTAATGTAATGTGGACTATCACCGGCCTTCGTGGCCGGAAGACCGGCTTTTATGTTTAATTAATGCTTGTTTTATTTTTAAAATGCTCAAACTTTTTTTATTTTCCGCGCCGATAAAAATGGGTCAGGCCAGCGTTGAGCGCTCACGCCAACCCAAACGCGATAGCGGATGTTTGTGTCCGCCGGGTCTACCCAAACGGATAAAAAACGGACAAAATCATCGTCTGTTTGGGTCGTCCCGTTAGATTTGCTCTTACACCTTTTTTGTTGTTGAAAAATAGTCTAAAATCCAACAAGCCAACGCAATGCAACCTGTAAAACTCGACAATGGGACTGGGCACACTAGCCTTTGCCCTTGATTTTCCCGATCGATCAGAGGATCAGACCACTGCCCACGTTACCACTCCCATCGCCCCGCCTACGCTGAAGCTATGGAGGTGGTCGTGCGTCTCCACAACCTGGATGTAGTGATGCACGGCTGATCGTGCACTGACATCCCTGTAAACAGAGCGTTTTCATGTCTCTGATCGTGTATGTTGTGCTCTAATTAAATAGGGGGAGAGGCCCATGATGCTGTGGATGTTTGACTCGGCTAGTGGCTAGGGAGGACGTGGTACTTGACTAGTCGCAATGGGGGAGGTCATGAAGTAGCACCCAGGGAGATATGTCCGCATGTGCACTGGTCGGTCAGTGCCACTACCTGGGGCCAGGCGTGATGGTCCAGATTTATCGACGTCTTCAGTGGCGGTCTCACTGCGGCGACCCGGGCGGCGGCGGCGGTGTGGATTCGTCCATCTCAGTGGCGGAGGAGGTTGACATTTGGGGCGGCGGTCCTGGTTCTTCAATGGCGGTGGTGTCCGTGTTCGTATGGACGACATGAAGGCTCGATCTCGAGGTGGTGATGACCTTTTCGAGTCTGGTGACATATGGGACAGACCCTCCATTAACAAATCGAGTTTGACACGGTTCGGCAGGTGACACCGACGTCCTTTTCAAAGGCGCCGAGTCATGCCGGTCACCGGCAGGTGAAGTCGCTAAGGAGTGATATGCACCACGTCTCATGCGGAGATGTCAAGTCGTGTCTGCTGCTGGCAGGTGATGCACTGTTTTGCCTGTTGTTGTTGGATTGAAGGTGGCGCGAAAGTGACCGGAGGCTAGGTGGTATGAGACGGCTTTGTCTTTCAGTATCTCTATCTGTGGTATCCGGCTAACGAGGTGTCGGTAGCCGGACAAGTGATGATAGTAGATGCGGCTTCAATGACAACCATGCGCACTCCGGTGGAAACACTAAATCTCTTATCAGACTATGTCAACGCGAGCCTGCTCACTTTGTGCTTCTTTCTAATTTTATGGTCGATTTGATAAGAACCCTTGTTCCTTTCTTGATAAATAATTGACAAAAAGCATTTCCTTGCTAAAGGTCGTGGATTTGATAAGAACCCTTGTTAAGACCCCCCCCCCCCGCGCCGCCTCCCTGGCGACTCGGGGGGAACCCTAGTCGCGCCGCCGGCCGCACCCTAGATCCACACCCGTGAGCTTCGCGGCCGCCGGAGGGGACGCCGGCGAAGTCCGTGCGTGTCCAAGGAGGGCGGCGGCGGGGCGTTCCTGCCTTCTGCGGCATCGTCAGGCGAGGCCAGACCTCCAGTCGGCGGGGCGCGTCCCGTGGCGGTCTCCTCTTCGCGTGGCGGCGCCTCCCCGGCAGCGTCCTCTCCCCAGCTGCTAGCGCGTGCTCGACGGATCTGGCCTCTGGCGGCGTTCTCTTCCCGGCTACAAGCGCAGGCTCGACGGATCTGGCCTGGGGGCCGCGGCGGAGGCATTCCGCGGGTGCGTGCGTGGTGCGCTGGCCATGCGTAGCCGTGCGTGGGCGCCCTCTTCTTCGGCGCGTGCACACGGGCCAGCCATGGCCACGTGCGGTGCGCCTACCGCTGCTGGGTTCTTCGTCGTTGGTGCTGCAGGTGGCCCCGTTCTGGATCCACACGGGGTTGCATCCGTTTTGCTTGGGGTGTGTGGTTCTTCTTGTCTTCGATGCGGCAGCCTGCACACGGTGGAATTCGCCCTTACCGCTGCGGTCTCGGTTGGCTTCGAACCTGCGTTTTCCAGGGTCCAGCTCACCGGAGTTCCTCCCGTAGCGGTTTTGGCCCCGGCTCTCTGGAAGCTGCGCTCTTTCCGGCTTCCTGGGTCCGCCGGTGGTTTGGCGGCTCCGGCTTCATCGATCCAGGTCTGCGTTCTCCGGATCCTGGCTCGTCGACATGCCGGTTGCCGTCGCATCCCGTGTGTTGGTTCCTCTTCATCATGTCATCGCCTCTCCGACCTTGACCACCACCCCTTGCCTCGCCCCACCCCCGCCAGGTCCAATGCCTGCGCTTCCGGTGGCTAAGCTCCCATTCCGGCGATGGCGGCTCCAGCTTACGACATGTTCCTGTCTTCGGATCTCGTCCCGACGGCTTTGGGATTATTCGAACATTGGCCAGGGCGAAATCCCTGCTTGATGCTAGCAGCGGCGACACCTGCGGGTGCCGTACCCTTCCTGGAGGCGCTGCCACGGCTTATTCTTCGAACCCCTCTTCGAGCGCGGGGGAAACCCTAGATCCAGTTCCTTGGATCGAACGACGGCGGCGTCACGGCGGCGTTCCCCTTCATGAAGGCGTTGTCTTGCTTGCTTATGCCATGTCTGGTACTAGATTCCGAGTGTTGGGCATTGTCTTAGTTTGGGCTGTTTATGTTGGTCTGGATAGTTTAGCGCTGTGTTGTAGCTCTTGCTTAGGCTAAGCATCCCACTTCTCTCTGCTGCGGGCACCATGTTCACACCATCCTTGGTTGTGCCATGCGATGTACCCCCTCTGTATTCTCATTTCAATTCCTATCAATGAAAGATACGCAAGCTTTGCGTATTCGTGAAAAAATACTTTATTGATAAATAATTGACAAAAAAACATTTCCTTGCTAAAGGTGGTGGCTTGAACCTTGCCATTGGGGATGGAAATTTCGAGACCAACCTAGGGTTGGACTCTTCATCATCGGTGCACATGCGTCGATTTCTTCTTAAGGGCCTTGCTTAGGAGCTGTATATTTCTCGTTTTGTTTCAGTATTTTACCACAGGGTTATTGGTTATCTGCTGGAGTCGCAGTTGTGAGGCATGGAGCCTTGGGGTCTTTATTTCTGGGTTGAATTTGTTCGACGGCTGGATTTTGAATAATGAATAATATATAGTTGTGTGCATCGTCCGATGCAGAGGAAGGACTTATCCTCCTTTTCAAAAGTAAAAATAAGTCATGGATTAACCCTCATGGAGTTAATTTTTAATATCGACCAACCCATTCTCACTCTTTTAATGTTTTTGTAGGGAATTTGCTCTTTTAGTGTCATCTCTAGCTCGGACTTGATTTATCCATGCCTACTCACATAGTTCATATGCAAGTAAGATTCTGTAAACAGAACATTCTCTTTTGAGTGAATTTCATTTTTTACCTCCAGCTTCACGTTTGTGACAACATTTAACTCTTTAGCAGTTTTTATATTTTTTTACCCAATTTAATCAAACTTGTGCCACAAATTACCCCATTTAATTTTCCCTGTTTCTATGCTGATTGTGCATTTCACATATGTTTATTTTTCCTTTATTTTTCTTCTTCTCTTGGTTTATTTGCACCGAAGCGAGCCGAAGCGGCTACACCTGCCTGCGCGGCCCACACACACCGCATGCGACCGCACCCGAGCCGCACCACACGCACACCTGACGCCTCTCCCCTTAGAAGCACCGGTCAACAGTCATGAGGAGGGCGAGGTCAGCGATGGAGCAGCAGGCGCAGAGCTCGAGCTCGAGTAGGTCTTCTCCTACATTGGATTGCATTGGGGATGAGCGAGGTCTTCTCCATGTCGCCTCCGCAGAAACTGCCTGCACCACCCAACATCTCCATCCCTGTCCCGTCGTGTCCAACTCCGCTTCCCGGTGTTTCCACCTCACATGGATTTTCTTGTGGCCAACTGGTGACCATATTAACATGTTTAACCACTCTCCATTGCCTGTACTTTAGGAAATAAAAAGAACCTCTGTGTTCCTTTGCATCCCCAAAGTTCTGAATTGCTGTCGGTGTATTTTCCTCTTGTTTGCGTTCTCTATTATAACTAAGAAGGACCGGTGATTGGTGAAGAATGAAGAAAGAAACCAGCACGGTGGGCAAAAGGATGTAATCGACCTTTGTTTACACCGAGACAATAAGTAAAAGGCACCAACACCAATATATCCAACTCAAGACAAACTAATTGCCATAATTCTAACTGTCCGGTGATGCCCCCAGCAATGACGAAGAGGTGGATGCGAATGCGGCTATGGAATACATCCACATCATAAGGATTATAGGTGTTGTTTTTCTAGCTGGTTTTAAGTTGAGATTTCATGACCCTACACTTTTGATATACAAGGGATGCCGTCATACCTATTGTTTAGACACATCTTATAGCACTAAGTGCGATATATGCCATATTTCATCTTATGCTCTTATCAATACAAGGACTCCTTGCAGTTAGGTGCCAGTTTGCCACACTAACAGTGACAATCTTTAAAAAATAAATCATTTATAAAGTTTGTAACTAAAGAGCCAACGGAGCCGCCGATGTTAGTCAAGAGTAATTAGTATTTGCGGTTTGTATGATGTAAGGTTTTCATTCCACCATATTAACCAACACATCTCTATTTTATTTTCGCTACCAACTCAGTTGCATTGCTAATTCATGCCCCCATCTAGCTTTGTTTCATACACTTCTAACTAGTGACGATGACGTGCCTAACAGAGAGTGAAGTTCCACAATGCAAAGTCAAACCTGGACACGATGCTAATTATGGTTCTGATTTGAACATTCATGCCCGAGTGCAATGCATGTTACGACATAACTTCCATGTGCCTTATTTCGTGGACCAACCCATGTTAACTAATTTATGATATTTGTAGTTGGAGGTAACTTATGGAGTTATGGTATCTGCTCACTCACAGTTTCACACTCTTATAAACAACCATACTCGATTTGGGAGAGCAAACACAGCTTCGCCATCCAGCCAAGTATCTTTATTGAATAGTGGAGAAGAGCCATCGAACCAGATTTGTCATTTGCTTTTTTTAGAAATGAAAACTTTCCTTTTCAAACCTATTACAAGGTTCACTTCCAACTTATCCATTCTTCTTTCATACTCTTCGATGACACTAGCCTGGCATGTGAGTCTGAGTCTCCATGCCTGAGCCAAAATACCCAATCTTGCCACTATTGCAAGAAGCATATACTTGGAATGAGTGGCATTAGGGAAAATGTAGATGTTGGGGAACGTTGCAGAAAACAAAAATTTTCCTACGGTTTCACCAAGATCCATCTATGAGTTCATCTAGCAACGAGTGATCGGATGCATCTACATACCTTTGTAGATCGCGAGCGGAAGCATTCAAAGAACGGGGATGATGTAGTCGAACACGACGTGATCCAAATCACCGGAGATCCTAGCACCGAACGGACGGCACCTCCGCGTTCAACACACGTACGGTCAGCGTAACGTCTCCTTCTTCTTGATCCAGCAAGGGGAGAGGAGAGGTTGAGGAAGATGGCTCCAGCAGCAGCACGACGGCGTGGTGGTGATGGAGCTGCAGTACTCCGGCAGGGCTTCGCTAAGCACTATGGAGGAGGAGGAGGTGTTGGAGAGGGAGAAGGAGGCAACCAAAGGCGTGGATCAAAAAGCCCTCCTTCCCCCACTATATATAGGAGGGCCAAGGGGGGGGCGCCGGCCTAGGAGATCCAATCTCCTAGGGGGCGGCGGCCAAGGGAGGTTTCCCTCCCCCCCAAGGCACCTAGGGGGTGCCTTCCACTTGTAGGACTCTTCCCCTTTGAAAACCCTAGGCACATGGGCCCCTTGGGGCTGGTGCCCTTGGCCCATGTAGGCCAAGGCGCACCCCCTACAACCCATGTGGCCCCCCGGGGCAGGTGGCCCCACCCGGTGGGCCCCCGGGACCCTTCCGGTGGTCCCGGTACAATACCGGTGACCCCGAAACTTGTCCCGATGGCCGAAACAGCACTTCATATATATAATTCTTTACCTCCGGACCATTCTGGAACTCCTCATGACGTCCGGGATCTCATCCAGGACTCCGAACAACATTCGGGTTACTGCATATACATATCCCTACAACCCTAGCGTCACCGAACCTTAAGTGTGTAGACCCTACGGGTTCGGGAGACAGGCAGACATGACCGAGACGACTCTTCGGTCAATAACCAACAGCGGGATCTGGATACCCATGTTGGCTCCCACATGCTCCACGATGATCTCATCGGATGAACCACGATGTCGAGGATTCAAGCAACCCCGTATGCAATTCCCTTTGTCAATCGATATGTTACTTGCCCGAGATTCGATCGTCGGTATCCCAATACCTCGTTCAATCTCGTTACCGGCAAGTCACTTTACTCGTACCGTAATGCATGATCCCGTGACCAGACACTTGGTCACTTTGAGCTCATAATGATGATGCATTACCGAGTGGGCCCAGTGATACCTCTCCGTCATACGGAGTGACAAATCCCAGTCTTGATCCGTGTCAACCCAACAGACACTTTCGGAGATACCTGTAGTCTACCTTTATAGTCACCCAATTACATTGTGACGTTTGGTATACCCAAAGCACTCCTACGGTATCCGGGAGTTACACGATCTCATGGTCTAAGGAAAGGATACTTGACATTGGAAAACTCTAGCAAACGAACTATACGATCTTGTGCTATGTTTAGGATTGGGTCTTGTCCATCACATCATTCTCCTAATGATGTGATCTCGTTATCAATGACATCCAATGTCCATAGTCAGGAAACCATGACTATCTGTTGATCAACGAGCTAGTCAACTAGAGGCTTACTAGGGACATGTTGGTGTCTGTTATTCACACATGTATTATGATTTCCGGATAACACAATTATAGCATGAATAAAGACAATTATCATGAACAAGGAAATATAATAATAATGTTTTTATTATTGCCTCTAGGGCATATTTCCAACAGTCTCTCACTTGCACTAGAGTCAATAATCTAGTTACATTGTGATGAATCGAACACCCATGGAATTCTGGTGTTGATCATGTTTTGCCCTAGGGAGAGGTTTAGTCAACGGATCTGCTACATTCAGGTCCGTATGTACTTTACAAATATCTATGTCTCCATCTTGAACATTTTCACGAATGGAGTTGAAGCGACGCTTGATGTGCCTTGTCTTCTTGTGAAACCTGGGCTTCTTGGCAAGTGCAATAGCTCCAGTGTTGTCACAGAAGAGTTTGATTGGCCCCGACGTATTGGGTATGACTCCTAGGTCGGTGATGAACTCCTTCACCCATATTGCTTCATGTGCTGCCTCCGAGGCTGCCATGTACTCCGCTTCACATGTAGATCCCGCCACGACGCTCTGCTTGCAACTACACCAGCTTACTGCCCCACCATTCAAAATATACACGTATCCGGTTTGTGACTTTGAGTCATCCAGATCTGTGTCGAAGCTAGCATCGACGTAACCCTTTACGACGAGCTCTTCGTCACCTCCATAAACGAGAAACATTTCCTTAGTCCTTTTCAGGTACTTCAGGATATTCTTGACCGCTGTCCAGTGTTCCTTGCCGGGATTACTTTGGTACCTTCCTACCAAACTTACGACAAGGTTTACATCAGGTCTGGTACACAGCATGGCATACATAATAGAACCTATGGCTGAAGCATAGGGGATGACACTCATCTCTTCTATATCTTCTGCCGTGGTCGGACATTGAGCAGAGCTCAATTTCACACCTTGTAACACAGGTAAGAACCCCTTCTTAGACTGATCCATATTGAACTTCTTCAATATCTTATCAAGGTATGTGCTTTGTGAAAGACCTATGAGGCGTCTTGATCTATCTCTATAGATTTTAATGCCTAATATATAAGCAGCTTCTCCAAGGTCCTTCATTGAAAAACTCTTATTCAAGTAGGCCTTAATGCTGTCCAAGAGTTCTATATCATTTCCCATCAAAAGTATGTCATCTACATATGGTATGAGAAATGCTATAGAGCTCCCACTCACTTTCTTGTAAACGCAGACTTCTCCATAAGTCTGCGTAAACCCAAACGCTTTAATCATCTCATCAAAGCGAATGTTCCAACTCCGAGATGCTTGCACCAGCCCATAAATCGAGCGTTGGAGCTTGCACACCTTGTTAGCATTCTTCGGATCGACAAAACCTTCCGGCTGCATCATATACAATTCTTCCTTAAGGAAACCATTAAGGAATGCCGTTTTGACGTCCATTTGCCATATCTCATAATCATAGTATGCGGCAACTGCTAACATAATTCGGACGGACTTCAGCTTCGCTACTGGTGAGAAAGTCTCATCGTAGTCAACCCCTTGAACTTGTCGATAACCCTTAGCGACAAGCCGAGCTTTATAGATGGTCACATTACCATCCGCGTCTGTCTTCTTCTTAAAGATCCATTTATTTTCTATGGCTCGCCGATCATCGGGCAAGTCAGTCAAAGTCCATACTTCGTTTTCATACATGGATCCTATCTTGGATTTCATGGATTCTAGCCATTTGTCGGAATCCGGGCCCGCCATTGCTTCTTCATAGTTCGAAGGTTCACCGTTGTCTAACAACATGATTTCCAAGACAGGGTTGCCGTACCACTCTGGTGCGGAACGTGTCCTTGTGGACCTTCGAAGTTCAGTAGTAACTTGATCCGAAGCTTCATGATCATCATCATTAACTTCCTCTCTAGTCGGTGCAGGCACCTCAGGAACATTTTCTTGAGTTGCACCATTTTCCGGTTCAAGAGGTAACACTTCATCAAGTTCTACTTTCCTCCCACTTACTTCTTTCAAGAGAAACTCTTTCTCTAGAAAGGATCCATTCTTGGCAACAAAGATCTTGCCTTCGGATCTGAGGTAGAAGGTATACCCAACAGTTTCTTTAGGGTATCCTATGAAGACGCATTTTTCCGACTTGGGTTCGAGCTTTTCAGGTTGAAGTTTCTTGACATAAGCATCGCATCCCCAAACTTTTAGAAACGATAGCTTAGGTTTCTTCCCAAACCATAATTCAAACGGTGTCGTCCCAACGGATTTCGACGGAGCCCTATTTAAAGTGAATGCGGCAGTCTCTAAAGCATAGCCCCAAAAAGACAACGGTAAATCGGTAAGAGACATCATAGATCGCACCATATCTAATAGAGTGCGATTACGACGTTCGGACACACCATTACGCTGAGGTGTTCCAGGCGGCGTGAGTTGTGAAACTATTCCACATTTTCTTAAGTGTGTGCCAAATTCGTGACTCAAGTATTTTCCTCCACGATCTGATCGTAGAAACTTGATTTTCCTGTCACGTTGATTCTCAACCTCACTCTGAAATTCCTTGAACTTTTCAAAGGTTTCAGACTTGTGTTTCATTAAGTAGACATACCCATATCTACTCAAGTCATCAGTGAGGGTGAGAACATAACGATAGCCACCGCGAGCCTCAACACTCATTGGACCGCACACATCAGTATGTATGATTTCCAATAAGTTGGTTGCTCGCTCCATTGTTCCTGAGAACGGAGTCTTGGTCATTTTTCCCATGAGGCATGGTTCGCACGTGTCAAATGATTCGTAATCAAGAGACTCTAAAAGTCCATCTGCATGGAGCTTCTTCATGCGTTTGACACCTATGTGACCAAGGCGGCAGTGCCACAAGTATGTGGGACTATCATTATCAACTTTATATCTTTTGGTACTCACACTATGAATATGTGTAGCATTACGCTCGAGATTCATTAAGAATAAACCATTCACCATAGGAGCATGACCATAAAACATATCTCTCATATAAATAGAACAACCATTATTCTCGGATTTAAATGAGTAGCCATCTCGAATTAAACGAGATCCCGATACAATGTTCATGCTCAAAGCTGGCACTAAATAACAATTATTGAGGTTTAAAACTAATCCCGTAGGTAAATGTAGAGGCAGCGTGCCGACGGCGATCACATCGACCTTGGAACCATTCCCGACGCGCATCGTCACCTCGTCCTTCGCCAGTCTTCACTTATTCCGCAGCTCCTGCTTTGAGTTACAAATGTGAGCAACTGCACCGGTATCAAATACCCAAGAGCTACTACGAGTACTGGTAAGGTACACATCAATTACATGTATATCACATATACCTTTTGTTTTGCCGGCCTTCTTGTCCGCTAAGTATTTGGGGCAGTTCCGCTTCCAGTGACCACTTCCCTTGCAATAAAAGCACTCAGTCTCGGGCTTGGGGTCCATTCTTTGGCTTCTTCCCGGCAGCTTGCTTGCCGGGCGCGGCAAATCCCTTGCCGTCCTTCTTGAAGGCTTTCTTTCCCTTACCCTTCTTGAACTTAGTGGTTTTACTCACCATCAACACTTGATGTTCCTTCTTGACTTCTACCTCTGCTGATTTCAGCATTGCAAATACCTCAGGAATGGTCTTTTGCATCCCCTGCATATTGAAGTTCATCACAAAGCTCTTGTAGCTTGGTGGAAGCGACTGGAGGATTCTGTCAATGACCGCGTCATCCGGGAGATTAACTCCCAGCTGAGTCAAGCGGTTATGTAACCCAGACATAGTGAGTATGTGCTCGCTGACAGAACTATTTTCCTCCATCTTACAGCTGAAGAATTTGTTGGAGACTTCATATCTCTCGATCCGGGCATGAGCTTGAAAAACCATTTTCAGCTCTTCGAACATCTCATATGCTCCATGTCTCTCAAAACGCTTTTGGAGCCCCGGCTCTAAGCTGTAAAGCATGCCACACTGAACGAGGGAGTAGTCATCAGCAGGTGTCTGCCAAGCGTTCATAACATCTTGGTTCTGTGGGACGGGTGGATCACCTAGCGGTGCTTGTAGGACATATTCTTTCTTGGCAGCTATGAGGATGATTCTCAGGTTCCGGACCCAGTCCGTATAGTTGCTGCCATCGTCTTTCAGCTTGGTTTTCTCTAGGAACGCGTTGAAGTTGAGGACTACGTTGGCCATTTGATCTACAAGACATATTGTAAAGATTTTAGACTAAGTTCATGATAATAAAGTTCATCTAATCAAATTATTCAATGAACTCCCACTTAGATAGACATCCCTCTGCTAGTCATCTAAGTATAACATGATCCGAGCCAACTAGGCCGTGTCCGATCATCACGTGAGACGGACTAGTCAACGTCGGTGAACATCTTCATGTTGATCGTATCTTCTATACGACTCATGCTTGACCTTTCGGTCTTCTGTGTTCCGAGGCCATGTCTATACACATGCTAGGCTCGTCAAGTCAACCTAAGTGTTTGCATGTGTAAATCTATCTTACACCCATTGTATGTGAACGTTAGAATCTATCACACCCGATCATCACGTGGTGCTTCGAAACAACGAACTGTCGCAACGGTGCACAGTTAGGGGGAACACTTTCTTGAAATTATTATGAGGGATCATCTTATTTACTACCGTCGTTCTAAGTAAACAAGATGCAAAACATGATAAACATCACATGCAATCAAATAATAAACGTGACATGATATGGCCAATATCACATAGCTCCTTTGATCTCCATCTTGGGGCTCCATGATCATCTTGTCACCAGCTTGACACCATGATCTCCATCATCATGTCTCCATGAAGTTGCTCGCCAACTATTACTTCTACTACTATGGCTAACGCGTTTAGCAATAAAGTAAAGTAATTTACATGGCGTTTCTCAATGACACGCAGGTCATACAAAAATAAAGACAACTCCTATGGCTCCTGCCGGTTGTCATACTCATCGACATGCAAGTCGTGATTCCTATTACAATAGCATGAACATCTCATACATCACATATATATTGTTCATCATTCATCAAAACTTTGGCCATATCATATCACAAAGCACTTGCTGCAAAAACAAGTTAGACGTCCTCTAATTGTTGTTGCAAGTTTTACGTGGCTGAAATAGGGTTCTAGCAAGAACGTTTTCTTACCTACGTGAAAGCCACAACGTGATTTGTCAACTTCTATTTACCCTTCATAAGGACCCTTTTCATTGAATCCACTCCAACTAACGTAGGAGAGACAAACACCCGCCAGCCACCTTATGCAACTAGTGCATGTTAGTCGGTGGAACCGGTCTCACGTAAGCGTACGTGTAAGGTTGGTCCGGGCCGCTTCATCCCACAATACCGTTGAAGCAAGATAAGACTAGTAGCGGCAAGAAAGTTGACAACATCTACGCCTACAACAAATTGTGTTCTACTCGCGCAAGAAGAACTACGCATAGACCTAGCTCATGATGCCACTATTGGGGAACGTTGCAGAAAACAAAAATTTTCCTACGGTTTCACCAAGATCCATCTATGAGTTCATCTAGCAACGAGTGATCGGATGCATCTACATACCTTTGTAGATCGCGAGCGGAAGCGTTCAAAGAACGGGGATGATGTAGTGTAGTCGAACACGACGTGATCCAAATCACCGGAGATCCTAGCACCGAACGGACGGCACCTCCGCGTTCAACACACGTACGGTCAGCGTAACGTCTCCTTCTTCTTGATCCAGCAAGAGGGAAGAAGAGGTTGAGGAAGATGGCTCCAGCAGCAGCACGACGGCGTGGTGGTGATGGAGCTGCAGTACTCCGTCAGGGCTTCGCCAAGCGCTATGGAGGAGGAGGAGGTGTTGGAGAGGGAGAAGGAGGCAACCAAAGGCATAGCTCAAAAGCCCTCCTTCCCCCACTATATATAGGGGCCAAGGGGGGCGCCGCCGGCCTAGGAGATCCAATCTCCTAGGGGGCGGCGGCCAAGGGAGGTTTCCCTTTTCCCCGAGGCACCTAGGGGGTGCCTTCCACTTGTAGGACTCTTCCCCTTTGAAAACCCTAGGCGCATGGGCCCCTTGGCCCATGTAGGCCAAGGCGCACCCCCTACAGCCCATGTGGCCCCCCGGGGCAGGTGGCCCCACCCGGTGGGCCCCCGGGACCCTTCCGGTGGTCCCGGTACAATACCGATGACCCCGAAACTTGTCCCGATGGCCGAAACAACACTTCCTATATATAATTCTTTACCTCCGGACCATTCCGGAACTCCTCGTGACGTCCGGGATCTCATCCGGGACTCCGAACAACATTCGGTTTACTGCATATACATATCCCTACAACCCTAGCGTCACCGAACCTTAAGTGTGTAGACCCTACGGGTTCGGGAGATAGGCAGACATGACCGAGACGACTCTCCGGTCAATAACCAACAGCGGGATCTGGATACCCATGTTGGCTCCCACATGCTCCACGATGATCTCATCGGATGAACCACGATGTCGAGGATTCAAGCAACCCCGTAGGCAATTCCCTTTGTCAATCGATATGTTACTTGCCCGAGATTCGATCGTCGGTATCCCAACACCTCATTCAATCTCGTTACCGGCAAGTCACTTTACTCGTACCGTAATGCATGATCCCGTGACCAGACACTTGGTCACTTTGAGCTCATAATGATGATGCATTACCGAGTGGGCCCAGTGATACCTCTCCGTCATACGGAGTGACAAATCCCAGTCTTGATCCGTGTCAACCCAACAGACACTTTCGGAGATACCTGTAGTCTACCTTTATAGCCACCCAGTTACGTTGTGACGTTTGGTATACCCAAAGCACTCCTACGGTATCCGGGAGTTACACGATCTCATGGTCTAAGGAAAGGATACTTGATATTGGAAAACTCTAGCAAACGAACTATACGATCTTGTGCTATGTTTAGGATTGGGTCTTGTCCATCACATCATTCTCCTAATGATGTGATCTCGTTATCAATGACATCCAATGTCCATAGTCAGGAAACCATGACTATCTGTTGATCAACGAGCTAGTCAACTAGAGGCTTACTAGGGACATGTTGGTGTCTGTTATTCACACATGTATTACGATTTCCGGATAACACAATTATAGCATGAATAAAGACAATTATCATGAACAAGGAAATATAATAATAATGCTTTTACTATTGCCTCTAGGGCATATTTCCAACAGTAGAAGCGATCCATCGCCATCAAATTTCCTTACACCGTGGGAAAATTAGTTCCCATGTGCCTCCTTGTAAAAATAAAAGCTTCTCCCGGCCATGAGCTAGTTGTTGAATATGATGTGGATGATGTTCTAGTGCACACCAGGGGCGGCGTTACAGGGTGTCCAGGGTGGATCGCGGCCCACCCAGGAATTTCGGATCTGCCTATATAGCATATAGAGAATACACTAGAGATGGGCCAAAGAAGAAAAGTAGTCCAACATCTTTGACCCAACAACAACAACACACGCACCCAGGCTCCATTTGGCCAACCCTGCAGGCTGAGAGCATGTGACCCTGCCGTGCCCTGCCCCCGCACACCGGACGGCGCCCTTGCAAGCCAGCGCCAGAGGTCAGCAGCCAGTCTGCACTCCTGCACTACTTGATTTGAGGAAGCAGCTAGCCAATTGCCCCTTCCCCAATTTTTTATCTAGGGTTTTCCCTTTGCTTTTTGTTCAATTATCCAGTACATGAACTGACAAACACATATAATTTTGCACATCGTTTCTGTTCATTTATGTCATTATGGTTGATAGAAAAATTCTTATAGCAAAATTATTGAAGAATGAAGAGTACCGGAGACACTTCTTATATTTTTCACAAACATGCTATGAAGATAGGAAGAAGGCTATGCTGGATGTTTTTATGACCAAATTTATGTATTCCTATATGGTAATTTTTGCAGGTATTCCTATATGGTATGGTAATTACCTAGATCGTTCATAGCTCATATTTGTTGTCATTTTTTTAGAAGAACCACCCTAGTTCCAAATCCTAGATCAGCCACTGGACATAAGAGGCAGAGCTGTTTCCTTGCACGTCTCTACCCCTACCCCCAAATGCCACTCCTACGCTGAAGCTATGGAGATGGTCATACATCTCCGCAGCCTGGACATAGAGAGGCACAGTTGATTCAAGGCAACCAGTATGTTTGCATGAACAATTTGACCTTTGAAAAGGGTTAAACACATATGCAAGCACCCATATAAGCAGAGTCCTTGCATGTCTCTGATCGTGTATGCCGTTCTCATATCAAACATGGTCAGAGGGCCCCGTGAACCCACATAATGGCTACCGCGATAGCGAGATTTGTATAGTGCTTTTCATTTTTAGCAAAGCTCAGCAGCTTGTAACGTTTTTTGTTTTGTTTTGAACACAGCAGCTTGTAACGTTGAAGCATTAAAGTGATGCATTTTACTGTATTTCCATCTATAACTTCCACCGACCAGAGAGCGTGCGGACCGTAGGACTCCGCCCTTCCTCAGGGAATTAAAAAAAAGAAACTACTCAGCCCCTTGGCCACTGGAGTAAAATGTCAAAGACATCACAATTGCGCACATCTTCTACTCCCTCCGTCTAGATGTGTAAGTCATCTTACGAAAATTAAATAATCCTAAAACACTTAGGCGCGGTACATTAACTCCCATCTATTGTTGAGGAAATCGTTAACTGGTAGCTGCTCGGTCGGCTGGTGAGTAGGGGATAATAGGCTAATCGGCCATTTAACCAATTAATCGGATGATTTATCGGGTAATTGGCTACTCGAGGACCCTATAAGTAGGGATTAATCGGCAAGTTAACTGGCTAATCGGATGAATTTTCTTGAACAGGGTTCCCATCTCGTTTCTTGTTTCGTGACATATCAACCAATAAAAAATGTGGGCCATGCACGTTTTAAATGACTTGAGACTATCAAACACGACATGCAGTGGTTAGTTTATTGCATGCAATATTATTAATTAGCAAAAAAACATTAGGTTCTCTCGTTTTTCCCTCCACCTTGGTCGCGGTGCGCAACCTAAAATGACTTACACACCTAGACAGAGGGAGTAAAAACCACAATTTCAGTAACAATTTGCAAAATACCATCGATTATCAATGAGTTTTATTTGCTGAAAACCCTAAAAGCTCGATCGAGCGTGTTTTGCCAAAAAAGAAACGACACTGGGACGAGGTGACGAGACAGCCGTTACAGTTGGGTCTATTATTTCACATTGAAGGAAAAAAGAAAGAAAAAAATGCCCACGAGCGTAATGGTCTCAGGATTGGTGCCCCTCTTCATTCACCCGAGCGCAGGCCCGAGAGCCTTCGAAGCATCTTGCGCTGGGTCTCATCGCCGGGAGGGGGTTCTGAGGGAGTTGGGAAGGCGGACGCCGGTGGTGATATATATGACCGGACACTTCTCTCCGCGCACCACCACACGCTCCAGCTCCATTCGCAGGTGACACCGGCGACCTGCGCGCCGTACGTACGCAGCAGCAGCAGCAGTGCGCGTGCCCCACGAACTGTAACTTGCCGGCGCGAGAGCGGCCTCGACACAAGGCATCCCATGCGCAGGTGCCTGTTCTGTTGTTCCGCGGAGCTCCACCGACGCGACATGGTCGAGGGGACCAGGAGCGGGAGGCTTCCCGTGCTGTGGCGCAACGCAGAGGTTCGTAGGAAATTAAGCTGGATTAGCAGAAGCAAATACCCAGCCTAGCAAGGCAGACCTCTGCTGGAGACCAGAGAAAACACAAGTACATCTTGATACTGATTACTGACTGACGGAGATGTTCTTGAGCATAAATAGCATCTGCAGCACAGCTGATTGATCAGTGAATGACATCATGACTTCATCCATGAACTCACTCATCAATCATGATCAAATTATATCCCTCCCTGCCGGAAAAGGCACTGAATTTTGTTTCTCTGAAAATGCAAACGATGCCACATGTAGCTAGACTCCTGCACAAAAGTATTTTAGGTCCTTAACCGGAAAAGCAACTTCTATCTAATGATCCAGGTCCGCAGTCTGAATCTTGCACAAAGGTATTTTTGGCTCCAGATATCTTGTTTCATGAGTAACGAAACAGGGGTCTCTGAAGCCCGAATTCGGTCTGAATCTTGGCAAAACAGGAAGTGAATTCAGAAAGGGTACGAAAGAAGCATAAGCAGTTATAAGTGCCTCTTGAGTCTTGACCACGGACTCCTCTAGCTCCTGAGCTTCTGATCCAGCCACCTCGCACACACTGCTCCTCTCCTGCAAATCTATTCCAGAGACTCACAGGGAACGATCGAGATTAACCAACATGCAAGCATCAATCAAACATCATGATGGAAAATGAAAATCCGTGGCTTGTACGTTGTTACCTTCGCAAAACCTGACGAGCCGAGGTGGGCGTGGTAATGTCATTTGCCGCCTGCGTACATGCTCTGCGACGGGCGTACTGGCGCACGGGTTGCTGCTAGTCGGAGCCACGTTCCGTCGCCTTCCTCGCCGGGGCATTTACGGTACAAATTATATTTGATCTGTTTTGCAGACCTTCGCGTGCCCGCAAAATTGTTTTAGGAGGAGCCCTGAAACGATTTTGAAGTACCGGATTTTACCGGATCTTGCTCTAAGAAAGAAAGAATGGGGAATATGGATGCTGATGGGTGGGCCACGCATCAGCCTAACGGTAGAGACAAACCGTGCGAGCTTCGGTTGCCATGTCATCACTTACAGTGGGTCCCACTGCCATTTTTTGTCACAACGCTAGTTCTTAGTGCTTTGGGCAAAAAACTTATCAAAAATCTTTTTTCTTAAGATAACTTTTGATTTATCATCAACTATCAAGGTAGTACAAAGAACACTGAAAGTAAAGAAATACATCTAGGTCCGTAGACCACCTAGCGACGACTACTAGCACTTAAGCGAGCTGAAGGCGCGCCGTCGTCTTCGCCCCTCCTTCATCGGAGCCGAGCAAACCTTGTTGCAGTAGATAGTCTGGTGGCACGCATGTACGGGGGGCGACTTGCCTGCGTTGGTGCAAACCATCGTGTTGTGCTCTCCTTGCCTTCAGCTCGTTGGTGGCGTCGGTCCGAGTTGAGCTCCCATTGCGCTGCTATACGTCGGACGGATCGATGCTGATGGACACAGATGTGGCGGCGCGTGGGCTCGCCTAGGCGAAGGCCAGAGGGCTAGGGGTTTGCTCGACAGCGGCCGGCGGCAGCCACTGCGGGTTGTGTTTCCCCAGAGTCCACCAGAACTGGTTGGAAACGCATGCATGGGCGCCTCCCACGGTGCAGACGTTGATCCAGACCCGACGGTTGATGCCATGCTAGGAGTGAGAGCGCCTTCCATTCTTCCTACCGTGGTTGATGCGCTGTCATGTGGAAGGTTGGTGATGTCATGCCAGGGCGGCCTCGGATGGCAATATACATGGTTGGCTATATCTCTTGGTCATTTGGACAACGAGGGGTGTAGCGGATGGAAGCTCACATTTGATCTTTACTGTTGGCAGTGGCAACACATAAATCTGGATCTGGAGGCTTGTAATCGTCACGGTTATCTTGGGTGCCTCGCGGTGACACAGATCCAGATCCAGATATGGAGGTGTTGTTTCCCTTCTTGAGGGCTTTTTCATGAAGCTGATGAAGGAAGTATGCCCTAGAGGCAATAATAAAGTTATTATTTATTTCCTTATATCATGATAAATGTTTATTATTCATACTAGAATTGTATTAACCGGAAACATAATACATGTGTGAATACATAGACAAACAAAGTGTCACTAGTATGCCTCTACTTGACTAGCTCGTTAATCAAAGATGGTTATGTTTCCTAACCATGGACAAAGAGTTGTTATTTGATTAACAGGATCAAATCATTAGTTGAATGATCTGATTGACATGACCCATTCCATTAGCTTAGCACCCGATCGTTTAGTATGTTGCTATTGCTTTCTTCATGACTTATACATGTTCCTATGACTATGAAATTATGCAACTCCCATTTGCCGGAGAAACACTTTGTGTGCTACCAAACGTCACAACGTAACTGGGTGATTATAAAGGATCTCTATAGGTGTCTCCAAAGGTACATGTTGGGTCGGCGTATTTCGAGATTAGGATTTGTCACTCTGATTGTCGGAGAGGTATCTCTGGGCCCTCTCGGTAATGCACATTACATAAGCCTTGCAAGCATTACAACTAAAATGTTAGTTGTGAGATGATGTATTACGGAACGAGTAAAGAGACTTGTCGGTAACGAGATTGAACTAGGTATTTGATACCGACGATCGAATCTCGGGCAAGTAACATACCGATGACAAAGGGAACAACGTATGTTGTTATGCGGTCTGACCGATAAAGATCTTCGTAGAATATGTAGGAGCCAATATGGGCATCCAGGTCTCGCTATTGGTTATTGACCGGAGACATGTCTCGGTCATGTCTACATTGTTCTTGAACCGTAGGGTCCGCACGCTTAAAGTTTCGATGACAGTTATATTATGAGTTTATGAGTTTTGATGTACCGAAGGAGTTCGGAGTCCCGGATGAGATCGGGGACATGACGAGGAGTCTCGAAATGGTCGAGACGTAAAGATCGATATATTGGATGACTATATCCGGACACCGGAAAGGTTCCGAGTGATTCGGGTATTTTTCGGAGTACCGGATAGTTACGGGAGAAGCAATGGGCCTTGATGGGCTTTAGTGGGAAGAGGAGAAAGGGCCAAGGGGCTGCTGCGCCCCCCTCCCCGCTGGTCCGAATTGGACTAGGGAAAAGGGGGCCGGCCACCTTTCCTTCTCCTCCACTTCCTTCTCCCTTCCTCCCCTCTTGGTGGACTCCTACTAGGACTTGGAGTCCTAGTAGGACTCCACATCCTGGCCGCACCAAGCCTTGGCCGGCCTCCTCCTCCTCCATCCTTTATATACTGAGGCAAGGGGCACCCCATGAACACACAAGTTGATCTTCGTGATCGTTCCTTAGCCGTGTGCGGTGCCCCCCTCCACCATATTCCACCTCGGTCATATCGTTGCAGTGCTTAGGCGAAGCCCTGCGCCGGTAGAACATCATCATCGTCACCACGCCGTCGTGCTGACGGAACTCCTCCCCGAAGCTTTGCTGGATCGGAGCTCGGGGTGCGTCATCGAGCTGAACGTGTGCTAAGAACTCGGAGGTGCCGGAGTAACGGTGCTTGGATCGGTCGGATCGGGAAGACATACGACTACTTCCTCTACGTTGTGTCAACGCTTCCGCTTCGGTCTACGAGGGTACGTAGACAACACTCTCCCCTCTCGTTGCTATGCATCACCATGATCTTGTGTGTGCGTAGGAATTTTTTTGAAATTATTACGTTCCCTAACAGTGGCATCCGAGCCTAGGTTTTATATGTTGATGTTATATGCACGAGTAGAACACAAGTGAGTTGTGGGCGATACTGCTTACCAGCATGTCATACTTTGGTTCGGCGGTATTGTTGGACGAAGCGACCCGGACCGACATTACGCGTACGCTTACGTGAGACCGGTTCTCCCGACGTGCTTTGCACATAGGTGGCTTGCGGGCGACAGTTTCTCCAACTTTAGTTGAACCGAGTGTGGCTACGCCCGGTCCTTGCGAAGGTTAAAACAGCACCAACTTGACAAACTATCGTTGTGGTTTTGATGCGTAGGTAAGATTGGTTCTTGCTTAAGCCCGTAGCAGCCACGTAAAACTTGCAACAACAAAGTAGAGGACGTCTAACTTGTTTTTGCAGGGCATGTTGTGATGTGATATGGTCAAGACATGATGCTAAATTTTATTGTATGAGATGATCATGTTTTGTAACCGAGTTATCGGCAACTGGCAGGAGCCATATGGTTGTCGCTTTATTGTATGCAATGCAATCGCGCTGTAATGCTTTACTTTATCACTAAACGGTAGCGATAGTCGTGGAAGCATAAGATTGGCGAGACGACAACGATGCTACGATGGAGATCAAGGTGTCGCGCCGGTGACGATGGTGATCATGACGGTGCTTCGGAGATGGAGATCACAGGCACAAGATGATGATGGCCATATCATATCACTTATATTGATTGCATGTGATGTTTATCTTTTATGCATCTTATTCTTGCTTTGATTGACAGTAGCATTTTAAGATGACTCTCACTAATTGTCAAGAAGTGTTCTCCCTGAGTATGCACCGTTGCGAAAGTTCTTCGTGCTGAGACACCACGTGATGATCGGATGTGATAGGCTCTACGTTCAAATACAACGGGTGCAAAACAGTTGCACACGCGGAATACTCAGGTTATACTTGACGAGCCAAGCATATACAGATATGGCCTCGGAACACGGAGACCGAAAGGTCGAGCGTGATCATATAGTAGATATGATCAACACATAGTGATGTTCACCAATGAAACTACTCCATCTCACGTGATGATCGGACATGGTTTAGTTGATTTGGATCACGTAATCACTTAGAGGATTAGAGGGATGTCTATCTAAGTGGGAGTTATTAAGTAATATGATTAATTGAACTTTAATTTATCATGAACTTAGTCCTGGTAGTATTAGCATATCTATGTTGTAGATCAATAGCTCGCGTTGTTGCTTTCATATGTTTATTTTGATATGTTCCTAGAGAAAATTGTATTGAAAGATGTTAGTAGCAATGATGCGGATTGGATCCGTGATCTGAGGTTTATCCTCATTGCTGCATAGAAGAATTATGTCCTTGATGCACCGCTAGGTGACAGACCTATTGCAGGAGCAGATGCAGACGTTATGAACGTTTGGCTAGCTCAATATGATGACTACTTGATAGTTTAGTGCACCATGCTTAACGGCTTAGAATCGGGACTTCAAAGACGTTTTGAACGTCATGGACCAGATGAGATGCTCCAGGAGTTGAAGTTAATATTTCAAGCAAATACCCGAGTTGAGAGATATGAAGTCTCCAACAAGTTCTATAGCTAAAAGATGGAGGAGAATCGCTCAACTAGTGAGCATGTGCCCAGATTGTCTGAGTACTACAATCGCTTGAATCAAGTGGGAGTTAATCTTCCAGATAAGATAGTGATTGACAGAATTCTCTAGTCACCATCACCAAGTTAGTAGAACTTCGTGATGAACTATGATATGCAAGGGATAACGGAAACGATTCCCAAGCTCTTCGTAATGCGAAAATTGACGAAGGTAGAAATCAAGGAAAACATCAAGTGTTGAAGACCACTAGTTTCAAGAAAGGGCAGAGGGAAGAAGGGGGACTTCAAGAAGAACAACAAGCAAGTTGCTGCTCAAGTGAAGAAGCCCAAGTCTAGTCCTAAACCTGAGACTAAGTGTTTCTACTACAAAGGGACTGATCACTGGAAGCGGAACTACCCCAAGTGATTGGCAGATAAGAAGGATGGCAAAGTAAACATAAGTATATTTGATATACATGTTATTGATGTGTACTTTACTAGTGTTTATAGCAACCCCTCAGTATTTGATACTAGTTCAGTTGCTAAGATTGGTAACTCGAAACGGGAGTTGCAGAATAAACAGAGACTAGTTAAGGGTGAAGTGACAATGTGTGTTGGAAGTGGTTCCAAGATTGATATGATCATCATCGCACACTTCCTATACTTTTGGGATTAGTGTTGAACCTGAATAACTGTTATTTGGTGTTTGCGTTGAGCATGAATATGATTTGATCATGTTTATTGTAATACGGTTATTCATTTAAGTAAGAGAATAAATTGTTGTTCTGTTTACATGAATAAAAACCTTATATGGTTACACACCCAATGAAAATAGTTCGTTGGATCTCGATCGTAGTAATACACATAATCATAATATTGAAACCAAAAGATGCAAAATTAATAATGATAGTGCAACTTATTTGTGGCACTGCTGTTTAGGTCATATTGGTGTAAAGCGCATGAAGAAACTCCATGCTGATGGGCTTTTGGAATCACTTGATTATGAATCAGTTGATGCTTGCGAACCATGCCTCATGGGCAAGATGACTAAGACTCCGTTCTTCGGAACAATGGAGCGAGCAACAAATTTGTTGGAAATCATACATACTGATGTATGTGGTCCGATGAATATTGAGACTCACGACAAGTATCATTATTTTCTGAACTTCACAGATGATTTGAGCAGATATGGGTATATCTACTTGATGAAACATAAGTCTGAAACATTTTAAAAGTTCAAAGAATTTCAGAGTGAAGTGGAAAATCATCGTGACAAGAAAATAAAGTTTCTACGATCTGATCGCGGAGACAAATATTTGAGTTACGAGTTTGGTCTTCAGTTAAAACAATGTGGAATAGTTTCACAAACTCATGCCACATGGAACACCACAACATAATGGTGTGTCCAAACGTCATAACCGTACTTTATTGGATACAGTGCAATGTATGATGTCTCTTACCGATCTACCACTATCGTTTTGGGGTTATGCATTAAAGACAACTGCATTCACGTTAAAAGGGCACCATCTAAATCCGTTGAGACGACGCCTTATGAACTGTGGTTTGGCAAGAAACCAAAGTTGTCGTTTCTTAAAGTTTTGGGTTGTGATGCTTATGTGAAAAAAGTTTTCATCTTGATAAGCTCAAACCCAAATCGGAGAAATATGTCTTCATAGGATACCCAAAGGAGACTGTTGGGTACACCTTCTATCACAGATCCGAAGGCAAGACATACGTTGCTAAGAATGGATCCTTTCTAGAGAAGGAGTTTTTCTCGAAAGAAGTGAGTGGGAGGAAAGTAGAAAACTTGATAAGGTAATTATACCTTCTCCCTTATTGGAAAGTAGTTCATCACAGAAATCTGTTCTTGTGACTACTACACCAATTAGTGAGGAAGCTAATGATGATGATCATGTAACTTCAGATCAAGTTACTACTGAATCTCGTAGGTAAACCAGAGTGAGATCCGCACCAGAGTGGTACGGTAATCCTGTTCTGGAAGTCATGTTACTAGACCATGACGAACTTGCGAACTATGAGGAAGCGATGATGAGCCCAGATTCCGCGAAATGGTTTGAGGCCATGAAATCTGAGATATGATCCATGTATGAGAACAGAGTATGAACTTTGATGGATTTGCCCGATGATCGACAAGCCATAGAAAATAAATGGATCTTCAAGAGGAAGACGGACGCTGATAGTAGTGTTACTATCTACAAAGCTAGAATTTTCGCAAAAGGTTTTCGACAAGCTCAAGGTGTTGACTACGATGAGAGTTTCTCACTCGTATCTATGCTTGAGTCTGTCCGAATCATGTTAGTAATTGCCGCATTTTATGAAATCTGGCAAATGGATAAACAAAACTGCATTCCTTAATGGATTTATTAAAGAAGAGTTGTATTGCAACCAGAAGGTTTTGTCAATCCGAAAGGTGCTAACAAAATGTGCAAACTCCAGCGATCCATCTGTGGACTGGTGCAAGCATCTCGGAGTTGGAATATACACTTTGATGAGTTGATCAAAGCATATAGTTTTATACAGACTTGCGGTGAAGGCTGTATTTACGAGAAAGTGAGTGGGAGCAATACAGCATTTCTGATAAGTATATGTGAATGACATATTGTTGATCGAAAATAATGTAGAATTATTCTGTAAAGCATAAAGGAGTGTTTGAAAGGAGTTTTTCAAAGAAAGACTTCGGTGAAGCTGCTTACATATTGAGCTTCAAGATCTATAAAGATAGATCAAGACGCTTGATAAGTTTTTTCAATGAGTACATACCTTGACAAGATTTCGAAGTAGTTCAAAATGGAGCAGTCAAAGAAAGAGTTCTTGCCTGTATTACAAGGTGTGAAGTTGAGTAAGACTCAAAGCCCGACCACGGCAGAAGATAGAAAGAGAATGAAAGTCATCCCTATGCCTTGGCCATAGGTTCTATAAAGTATGTCATGCTGTGTACCAGATCTATTGTATACCCTGCACTGTTTTGGCAAGGGAGTACAATAGTAATCTAGGAGTAGATCACTGGACAGCGGTCAGAATTGTCCTTAGTGAAATAAGGATATGTTTCTCGATTATGGAGGTGACAAAAAGGTTCGCCGTAAAGGGTTACGTCGATGCAAATTTTGACACTGATCTGGATGACTCTAAGTCTCGATCTAGATACATATTAAAAGTGGGAGCAATTAGCTAGAGTAGCTCTGTGCAGAGCATTGTAGACATAGAAAATTGCAAAATACATAACGGATCTGAATGTGAAAGACCCGTTGACTAAGATTCTCTCACAGGCAAAACATGATCACACCTTAGTACTCTTTGGGTGTTAATCACATAGCAATGTGAACTAAATTACTGAATCTAGTAAACCCTTTGGGTGTTGGTCACATGGTGATGTGAACTATGGGTGTTAATCACATGATGATGTGAACTATCGATGTTAATCACATGATGATGTGATCTAGATTATTGACTCTAGTGCAAGTGGGAGACTGAAGGAAATATGCCCTAGAGGCAATAATAAAGTTATTATTTATTTCCTTATATCATGATAAATGTTTATTATTCATGCTAGAATTGTATTAACCGGAAACATAATACATGTGTGAATACATAGACAAACAAAGTGTCACTAGTATGCCTCTACTTGACTAGCTCGTTAATCAAAGATGGTTATATTTCCTAACCATGGACAAAGAGTTGTTATTTGATTAACGGGATCACATCATTAGTTGAATGATCTGATTGACATGACCCATTCCATTAGCTTAGCACCCGATCGTTTAGTATGTTGCTATTGCTTTCTTCATGACTTATACATGTTCCTATGACTATGAGATTATGCAACTCCCGTTTGCCGGAGGAACACTTTGTGTGCTACCAAACGTCACAACGTAACTAGGTGATTATAAAGGAGCTCTACAGGTGTCTCCAAAGGTACATGTTGGGTTGGCGTATTTCGAGATTAGGATTTGTCACTCCGATTGTCGGAGAGGTATCTCTGGGCCCTCTCGGTAATGCACATCACATAAGCCTTGCAAGCATTACAACTAAAATGTTAGTTGTGAGATGATGTATTATGGAACGAGTAAAGAGACTTGTTGGTAACGAGATTGAACTAGGTATTGGATTCCGACGATCGAATCTCGGGCAAGTAACATACCGATGACAAAGGGAACAACGTATGTTGTTATGCGGTTTGACCGACAAAGATCTTCGTAGAATATGTAGGAGCCAATATGGGCATCCAGGTCCCGCTATTGGTTATTGACCAGAGACGTGTCTCGGTGATGTCTACATTGTTCTCGAACCGTAGGGTCTGCACGCTTAATGTTTCGATGACAGTTATATTATGAGTTTATGAGTTTTGATGTACCGAAGGAGTTCGGAGTCCCGGATGAGATCGGGGACATGACGAGGAGTCTCGAAATGGTCGAGACGTAAAGATCGATATATTGGACGACTATATTCGGACACCGGAAAGGTTCCGAGTGATTCGGGTATTTTTCGGAGTACCAGGTAGTTACAGGAGAAGCAATGGGCCTTGATGGGCTTTAGTGGGAAGAGGAGAAAGGGCCAAGGGGCTGCTGCGCCCCCCCTCCCCTCTGGTCCGAATTGGACTAGGGAAAAGGGGGCCGACCACCTTTCCTTCTCCTCCACTTCCTTCTCCCTTCCTCCCCTCTTGGTGGACTCCTACTAGGACTTGGAGTCCTAGTAGGACTCCACATCCTGACCGCACCAAGCCTTGGCCGGCCTCCTCCTCCTCCATCCTTTATATACTGAGGCAAGGGGCACCTCATGAACACACAAGTTGATCTTCGTGATCGTTCCTTAGCCGTGTGCGGTGCCCCCCTCCACCATATTCCACCTCGGTCATATCGTTGCAGTGCTTAGGCGAAGCCCTGCGCCGGTAGAACATCATCATCGTCACCACGCCGTCGTGCTGACGGAACTCCTCCCCGAAGCTTTGCCGGATCGGAGCTCGGGGTGCGTCATCGAGCTGAACGTGTGCTAAGAACTCGGAGGTGCCGGAGTAACGGTGCTTGGATCGGTCGGATCGGGAAGACGTACGACTACTTCCTCTACGTTGTGTCAACGCTTCCGCTTTGGTCTACGAGGGTACGTAGACAACACTCTCCCCTCTCGTTGCTATGCATCACCATGATCTTGTGTGTGCGTAGAATTTTTTTTGAAATTACTACGTTCCCCAACAGCTGAGGTTTCCTAGGCATCTCATGGCATTATATTCATGCTTACCTGTGTTATCTTTATTTTTCGGTAAAGTAGGGCGTGTGTTTGTATTTTTGAGTTATCTAGGGATTTGCTTTGTCAGAGAGCTCCCTCACTATCTTGTATTGTTCGTCCGTGTACTTTGACTTGTGTTTTTTCTATAATGCAGGGCAAAAGTGTTTGGAGTAATATACGTTGAATTCTTTAATACACATCAAACATGTTTCTAATATATATAGTGAACTTTTTATAATATACGATGAACATATTTTTGGTATACCTGAAATTTTTCTCAAATTCGTTATTTTTTAAATTTGGCATATTTTCAAATTTTTGATCATTTCTGAATTTTGTATAATTTTTAAATTCCAGAAAGATTAAAAAAAACCCAGGCCGGAATTAGGACGGCCCATTGACGCCCCCCTACAGCGTCGCTTGCACTCCTACATTCGTCGAACATGGTCAGTTCCGGCAAAAACACACATATGCATGTCTAGGAATGAGAAACTAAAAGAAACTCTAGCAGACCCCGCATCCCGCTTCGGCCCGTAAAATAATCGTCAAAATGCGGGTCGGGGCAAGAAAACCATTTCGATCAGACTCCGCATCCCGTTCCGGCCCGCAAATATTTTTGTGGGGCGCGGCAAAACATCTTCCCCAACCTCTAGATTCACAGGCTAGGAGGACGACCCAGGCTCAGCCCCTATCCGCAGCGAGATTTGGCGGGAGAGACATTTCTGCGCGCCCGTTCCCGCTCCCCCACCCTCCGTCATCATTGCCCCGCCACCGCACGCTCTGGTGCATCTTCCTCGGCCGTCCTTCGCCGCCATGGATGACTCCCGGCTGTCCCCCGTCACCGTCGAGGTCACGCACGCTCCCTCCCCTCGGGCGGATCTCGTTGCCGGCCATGTTGGCCCCGCCGTCGCCCAAGTTAACGTCGTGCCTGCCCGCAAGTGGCAGGGCAACGTGGTCGTGCAGGGCGGGAATCCGGCAGCCCCCGCCGCGAAGGTCCGCGCTCCGGGCACCAATGCCGCTGCATAATCCGGCCGTCGGCGGAGAAGGTCAACAAGGTCTCCGGTGTAAAGCGGAAGAAGATTCCGGCTACAAAGAAGCCGTCTCCTTCATCCACTCCCTCCGCCGCAGAAAGAGGGTCCCCGGCGATGCCACGCAACGGTGCTGCTCCCACCGCAAGTGAGGTGTTTGACGAAATGGCCGGAAGGTATGCGATGCCGCTCAATTGCATTTTTTGTTTGCTTTACGCCATTTTACGATAGCTCGTGACTTGTTGTCGTTCACTATAGCGGTGGTTCGAACAATGCAACTGCCGAATTTGTGAACTTGTTGGACACCAACGTCGTTGACATTGATCAAGCCCCGTTCCCCGCATTCGACTACAATGAGACGGAGGGCGGCGTGGAAGATCATGGTTGTGAGGAAGAATTGGAGGAGATCGAAGCGGAAGCGTATGAGCAATCGCAAACAAAAACTGGGAAAAGCCAAAGATCGAAGAACTACACGATCTTGGAAGATCAAGTTTTGATCAATGCTTGGAGTGCGGTGTCTCTTGATGCATGCACGGGTACTTCTCAAACCGCCAAGAGGTATTGGCAAAGGATCGAAGATCAATACTTTCGCATGATGGAAAAGTACCCCAATAGGTCTCCACACACATTTCGGTCGCTTCAAGGGCGTTGGGAGGTGATCGAGCCTATGTGCAGCCATTGGGCAGCTTGCTTGGAGCAAGTACACAATGCACCTCCAAGTGGAACCGTGGAATCCGACTATGTGAGTTTGTTTTGCCTTTTTTCAAGTTGTGCATCATCATATTTGCATCATATTTGCATGCATCATGGGAAATTATTGCATCATTTCACTTTGTTCACATTATGTAGGACAAGATTACCCAACATAAATACAAAGACATGAAAGCTTCGAAAGGCAAATTCTTCAAACTAGAGCATTGTTGGGAGTTGCTCCAAAAGTGCGAGAAGTGAAGGTGATCGACAAAGAATCCCCACCAAAGAGAGGCTCATTTGTAAACATGAATGAAGATGAGGATGATGATGGCCCAAGAAATTTGCGCAAGCCCGATGGCGACAAGAAGACTAAGGAGAAGATGAAGAGAGAGCAAAAAGCATCGAGCTTGAGGGAGAAGATTGATGCCATGGTGCAATCAAACGAGTTGATGTTGTTGAAGTTCTTGGAGATCAATAAAGAGTTGGCCGAGAAGAAGGCAAAGGAGAAGTAAGAAAAGTGGCAATTGCTCAAGGAAGAGGGGCTGCGCAAAGCTGCCATTGAGGAGAGAAGAGCACGCGCTGCTGAAAACAAAGCCATGTCGAAATTGCTCGCCGAAGAGAACAAGATCATGTCAATGAACCGCAATGACATGGACGATCTCACCAAAACATGGCATGACATGGCAATGAGAGAAATCTTGAAGAGGAGAATGGTTGCGTCGGCCGGTGCGTGCTACAGTTCCGGAGATGTTTTCTCTGCTCCATATGGTGGCAATGTCGATGATTTCGGTGCGGGAGTTGGAACAAGCGCCGGAGGTGGATTCGGTGGTGGCGATGAACTTCAAGATGGACTCGATGGCACGGAGTGAAGATCGACCAAGATGATGCCGGACATGGGCGTAAACTTTTGCAGGGCCCTTTTTTGCGTTTGTCGTACTGAACTTGGCTTTTATTTGCGCGTAAAACTGTGTTATGTTGTTTGAATTTGAATTTATTTGTGGAAACTTATGCCAAATGCGAGAATTGGCCGTTTTCTATTTGCGGGTTGTCACGGCGGTGTCCGAGCAGACCCCGTAGAAGCCGATCCATAAAAAAATATATTCCGCGAATATACTTTTATACGGGTCCGTTTGGGCGTCTGCATTTGCGGCCTTCTGAGTCAGCCCGCAAAACGGTTTTCCACGAACTGCAAATGCGTTTTGCGGGCCGACCGGATGCGGGGTCTGCTAGAGTTGCTCTAATGTCACCAATCCTTTGAGCAAAGGGATATTCTTGAGAGGGTGTTGAGGCAGGCTTGTATGTCCTTGATCTGGCCGTGATGCACACAGTGAAGCAAATCTATAGATGATGGACCTAGGTTTGTGAAGGCCAAGGGCATGAAATTCGTCAAGGAGCGAACTGCATAAATGTGGCGAGAGATTGGCGTGTTCGACTAGAATGTCAACAAGGAAATGCGCCAACAACTTTGGCAGATGAACTGGATCGCTCTTATCTAGTGCTAAAGCGTCACCTGACGTTGTCCAAATGCTGGGCTAGGAAAAGAACGTCGCTGATATTTATCGCTTCCCAGACTTAGTTTTGCAAAAAAAAAGTAACCGGGGCTAGGGCTAGCCGATATGTGTTTCAGTCATTGGAAATGTGGTGCTAGATTGGTGTGTTCGACTAGGAGAACCAGAAAATGCGACAACGATTTTGTGTGGCAAATATGTTTGAGTTTTCCTTCAGCGGTTCTTGACGTTGCCCCATGGTGGGCTGGTAAAAGAGCTTTGATAATATTTATCAGTTCACAGACTTGGTTTTTACTAAGGCTGGCCATAGTGGGAGCAATTAAGCTAGTAACATTATGTCCTAAGATAAATTTGCTTATTTGAAAGTAGATCATGAGGAAAGAGATGTTTATGATAACACAATATTTTATTGTAGCATAATGCACCCTAGACAAAATGAGTCAACATCTAAATAAAAGAAGGCTTGCATGATACACACAAATATGTTGCTACTCCTCATGCATGTTACTAGTCTAAGTTATTTCTCACTATGACTAGCCTAATGAAAAATGTAATGGGGGCTAGCCGTTGTGCGTATATGTAGTGTTGTTATGTGGTTTCATTTTTGCAACCCCTATTTTCCTAAAAATATAATGTATACCATCAAAAATATTTTGATGTATATTGTGTTGAGCTGCATCAATTATGTAACCTGTCTAGATTGATCAAACAATTAGATTTAATTTAGCTTGATCAATATCAACGCCAAATATGAGTGGAGAGGCTGCATGATCTGCTCGAGGAAGTCATTGGAAGACGACATGGCAAGAAGAGGTAGCCTTCATAGGGAGGCCAGCAGCGCCAACGCCAACGATCAAATGACAAGAAAAAGTTGGGGCAACAAAATATGTTACAATGCCAACCCACATGATTAGGTTTTCTTCTACTCTCGCCGGCACCGCTGCTGGTCCTCCCTACGTTCGATCGCCTTTGGGCCATGAAGGTGTGGAGGACCTCGACACCCCATTGGCGGGAGAGAGCCCGCTCTTATTCTTGTTAGGTTCAGCGTCTTGATTGGGGCTGTGTGGCAGCGGCGATGTCCCTAGATAGGAATAGTGTGTCCCACATTTGTTACATGTCCCATAGTGTGTCTAGTATCGTTGGAGGGCGTTTGGAGGTGTATCTCCATCGGATCTTGCGGGATTCGGTCGGTGCTGGTCTTTAGTGGATCTTTTGGAGACAGTCTGTGTTCGCGTGTTTACATATTTGATCATTTTGATTTAAGATTCTCTTCATCAACGAGGTTGCTACTCTGTTGCACAAGTCCTATGGGTCTTAGCCACAATAAGGTTTGCCGACTTCAGTAAAGGATGGGTGAACTGGCTGGTGCTTGTAGTTCTACATGGTATCAGAGGTGCATAAACTTAAAACTAAGAGGTTTAGGGTTCAAGACCCAGTAAACACAATAAATAATTGCGGCCTGCCCCCGCTTCCGCTACCCAAATCATAAACTCCAAAGGAGCATAGATGTGAGGGAGGGGGTGTTGGGGTATAATGTCCAGCCCTCTCCCTTAGTTCGGACCGATGGGCGAACTGGTTAGGTGCATAAACTTGCAACCAAGATATTTTGAGTTCAAGACCCGACTGATGCAATTTTAAAATAAAAAATTGCAACCCAGTTTTGGTCCACGTTTAGGCCCGGGAGGGCCATACGTGAGGGGTAGTGTTTAAAAATACATGCATAGCCCACTTTTCTTCATCAGCTTGAGTTTTTGGGTGAATTGACTGGTGCTGCAGTTCTATAGTAGCCAGCTGCAACACAAGCCCGAAGACAATATGTAAGATTGTAAGGTGGGCAAGTTATACTAGGAGACAGACAAAACTACTAGAGGTAACGTTCGTTGTGAGGGTGGCTTTGTGTGGTTCTTTCCTCTCGGTGCCTAGCATTGCAATCCTAGCCGCCACGAGGAGAGGCCAATCTTTCGGCGCCGTCCTCCAGCAGCTCCCCTCCGGTCAGCGGCGGACGAGGGCTTCCGGATCCACGTGTGTGGACCGTTTTTAGGCCCTCGTAGTCTAGGTTTTTTAGGCTGTTCATCGTGTTGGCTTGGCGGCGGTGATGGCGACACTGAATAAAGATTCTTCAGATCCTTCCCCGACGATGCGATCGGTCCTATGGTTGGGGATGGATTTAGAAATCAGTCTGCTCAAGAAAGGATGGTGTGGTGGCAGCGTCATCCATGTGGTGGACCTGTGTCCTCGGGCTCCACTGTTGTGACGGTGTTTGCTCCACCGTCGGCACGGAGCTTGGGAGGTAGTCTAGGGGCGGATGCAGATAATGTGTTGGGTTCGTGGTTCGTGGAGGGCAGGTATGGTTTCATCCTCCGACGTCTTAGTCTTGCGGGGTGCCAGATCTTAAGCTCGATGGTGTGTCCGAGATGTTGCCCTGGTCTGATTCTTTCAACGGTAATGATTTCACTTTTGGTGAGCCACCTTAGAGGTCGGTATAGCTGCATACCAGTGATCGAGTGATACGTCTCCAACGTATCTATAATTTTTGATTGTTCCATGCTATTATATTATCTGTTTTGGATGTTTTATACGCATTAATATGCTATTTTATATGATTTTTGGGACTAACCTATTAACCTAGAGCTCAGTGCCAGTTTCTGTTTTCCCCTTGTTTTAGAGTTTCGCAGAAAAAGAATATCAAACGAAGTCTAAATGGAATCAAACTTTCACGATGATTTTTCTTGAACCAGAAGACAACCAGGAGACTTGGAGTGCAAGTCAGAAGAGTCACGAGGTGGCCACAAGGGTGGAGGGCGCACCCAGGGGGTGGGGCGCGCCCCCAACCTTGTGGGCCCCTCGGCGACCTCCTGACCTAGACCTTCTTCCTATATATACTCTTATACCCCAAAAACATCCAGGGGAGCCACGAAACCATTTTCCACCGCCGCAACCTTTTGTACCCGTGAGATCCCATCTTGGGGCCTTTTCCGGCATCCTGCCGGAGGGGGAATCGATCACGGAGGGCTTCTACATCAACACCATTGCCTCTCTGATGAAGCGTGAGTAGTTTACCACAGACCTATGGGTCCATAGTTAGTAGCTTGATGGCTTCTTCTCTCTCTTTGATTCTCAATACAAAGTTCTCCTCAATGTTCTTGGAGATCTATTCGATGTAATACTCTTTTGCAGTGTGTTTGCCGAGGTCCGATGAATTGTGGATTTATGATCAGCTTATCTATGAATATTATTTGAATCTCCTCTGAATTATTTTATGCATGATTTGATATCTTTGCAAGTCTCTTCGAACTATCGATTTGGTTTGGCCAACTAGATTGATTTTTCTTGCAATGGGAGAAGTGCTTAGCTTTGGGTTCAATCTTGCGGTGTCCTTTCCCAGTGACAGTAGGGGCAGCAAGGCACGTATTGTATTGTTGCCATCGAGGATAAAAAGATAGGGTTTTCATCATATTGCTTGAGTTAATTCCTCTACATCATGTCATCTTGCTTAAGACGTTACTCCGTTCCTTATGAACGTAATACTCTAGATGCATGTTGGATAGCGGTCGATGTGTGGAGTAATAGTAGTAGATGCAGAATCGTTTCGGTCTACTTGACACGGACGTGATGCCTATGTTCATGATCATTGCCTTAGATATCGTCATAACTTTGCGCTTTTCTACCAATTGCTCGGCAGTAATTTGTTTACCCACCGTAATAATTTCTATCTTGAGAGAAGCCTCTAGTGAAACCTATGGCCCCTGGGTCTATTTTCCATCATACAAGTTTCCGATCTACAATTCTAGTTTCCTATTTACTTTCTTTTGCAATCTTTACTTTCCATTCCATAAACCAAAAAATACCAAAAATATTACTTTACTGTTTATCCATCTCTATCAAATCTCACTTTGCGAATAACCGTGAAGTGATTGACAAACCCTTTGTCGCGTTGGTTGCAAGCTGGTGTTTTTTTGTGTAGGTATTTAGTGGCTTGTTGCGTTGTCTCCTACTGGATTGATACCTTAGTTCTCAAAACTGAGGGAAATACTTACGCTACTTTGCTGCATCACCCTTTCCTCTTCAAGGGAAAAACCAACGCAAGCTTGGGTGAGGAGATGATCCATCAATTTTTCTTTGTGGCTGATGTGGTGGCGTCAGAGGTAGGTGATGGTGTTGGTGTAAAGTTTAGTGGATCCGTCGGTCTTGATTGTATTTTTCCTTCTTGGCTGATATTTCTTTGTGCAAAGGCTACTTTTCTATTGTCTTATCAGTCTTGTCAGATCGATGTGTACGTGACTTGCACTATGATTCTTATGATATAAATGAGACATGTATTACCATGCAAAAAAAATTGTAAGATGGGCCAATAATTAATAAAATTGTATACATTTAAAACTTACTATTGTACATGCCGGCTATTAGGTTGGCTCTAGATGACATAACAATTCTTTATAGCTGATTGTTGGATGTATTATTATCCATGCTCGAGCTCGAGTATGTCTTCGCTTGCATTGGACGACATTGGGGATCAGCGAGGTCTTCTCCATGTCATTTCCGTCGAAACTGCCTGCACCACACGATGTCTCCATCCCTGCCCTATTGCGCCCACCTCCGCTTCCCGGCGTCTCCACCTCACATGGGTTCTCTAGTGGCCAGCTGGTGACTGCATGCACATGTTTAACCACTCTCTATTGCTTGCACTCGAGGAAATAAAAAGAACCTTTGTGTTCCTTTGCATCCCCAAAATTTCTTTCTACCACACTAACAATGATAATTTGTAAAATTTCCTTTCTGAAGTTTGCAGTTAAAGAGCTACCAATGTTAGCCAAAAGTAATTATTATTTGCGGTTTGTATGATGTAAGGTTTCAAACCCACCATGTTAACCACCACATCTGTAATTTTTTCACGCTACCAACTCACTTGCATTGCTAATTCATGTAACCATTCAGCTGTGTTTTGTATGCTTCCAACAGGTGACTGTGACGTGCCTGGCAGAGAGTGAAGTTCCACGATGCCTAGTCAAATCTGGACAAGATGCCAAGTAAATCCATGCTTTTCGTCCTGATTTGCACATTCTTAGTTTGAGAAAAATGAACGTGTTGGAATAACTTGCATGGGCCATCTTGTGGACTTATACCTCATCTTGGAGTTGATTTATTCCATGGATCCACTCATGTGCACACATTTAATGTTATTTCTAGCTTGGAGGTAATTTATGGCATTTCTCCTCCCACACTCTTGATATATAACAGCGAACATGTTGCAAGGTTCAGTTTCAACTTGCCCATTCTCCATGCTATTTGGTTGCTAGGTCCTAGCAGACCATGAGAGTCTCAATTCCCTCGCCAAAAAATGCAATCATGCTACTATTGTAAGAAGCTAGTACTTGGAATGGGTGGCATTTGGGAAACTATAGAAGCGACCAACCGCCTTCACATTTCCTTCCGCCGTGGGCAGGTTGGTTTGTTCATGATGCTAAGTAAAAATAAAGGGCAGCAATACAAACCGACCGATCCACTGCGCGACCATTGCATGCACTGTCATGACACCAAAGTTCTCATCATCATGTCATGCTTGTGTCACATTTGCATCACTGCCGTGGTTTTGTCACGGCAGATGCCTCTGTGAAAGGACTTAGTTGTGGAGCCATCACAACGTAGGTTAGCTTGAAGGGGTTGAACGGGACAGAGGACAGAAGGTTTACCTAGGTTCGTCCCCTCACAACGAGGTAAAAGCATACGCCCTGCTTCTAGTTGTATTGCTTGGATATCGATTACAATAGAGCAGAATCGCTTGACCTAGCTATCGATCAATTATTTCTTGAGTTAACTTGCCGCTGGGTCTCGCCTTTATATACACAAGTCAAGGCCCGACAGCTTACAAGAGTCCAGGTCGGACTCACAAAACATAACCAACTCTGGTTCTAAGTCGACTTCACCATTTGGCGCTCACGTCTTTGGGTCTTGGGCTTTCAATAGGCTTGCTTGTAAACCGCCGTCTTCATGTCTTGTCTCCTTGGGCCTACTTGGGCCTTCTTCATGTTTATTCGCCAACGGTGTAACCTAGCCCCTCCTGGGCGGGTCACACCTCAGGGATGTATCCCCAACATTAGGCCTCAGATTGATTTAAACTTGTTCATGTAAATCTTCACTGCATCAGTTGGCAAGTTGTCCTTCCAAACCTTAAATAAACCGATGTAACCTGCCATGACGTCATGCGAAGTAAACTTGAATAAACCACCGTACCTGTCATGACATCATGCGAAATAAATTTATTAAAAACCCATGACATCACAACGGATCTTTCACATTAACTAGCTGTCCGAGAATCGAGACGCCTGCACCGTAGAGATAATCATGTTGCCTCCTCAATTTCCGTGCATGCCGTTTTACTATTTCCTTATAAATAGGGACAGGGGGATTCCTTTTTAATTTTTACCCTCGCCCCTCTTTCTTCTTCTTCCTCGCGTCGACTGCCGCTGCCGGAGCTCCGCCGCCCTAGTCGACCTTCCTCAGCAACTCCAAGCATATGTTGACATGGGAGTCTTACCAACAAAAGACACCATCCACTGGCGAGTTCCAGGCACTGAAACTAAACCTCAATGTAAAGAAGGCGAGGTTGTTAATTTTTTGGATCACCTTCGCCGGGGCTTCTCACCCGGGTCAAAGTTTTTCTGGGATGTTCTACATTTTTATCAACTCCAACCTTAAGATATTGGCCCCAATTCAGTTTCCAACATATGCAATTTCCAAGTCTTCTGGGAAGTGTACCTTCAACAAGAACCTGAGGTTGATCTGTTCAGAGAGTATTTCTACCTCAATTTCCAAACTGAGATGACCGATGGGCCTAGTCTCGAGCTTGGTGGAATTTCTATTCAGAGGCGACGAGATATCATTTTTCCTTCCACTGTATTTCCTAGTCACCCCAAGGATTGGAACTGCACATGGTTCTATTGTCAAGACAGATCTATAGTTGGTGAGAATCCCCTGCCAGGTTTTCGCCCCTTCTGGCTTACCTCCACCCACGTGCTTCCATATCGTATCTCTGCTGCAGAACGGGCTAAGTATTCGACCATCTTTTCAAAAATAAGAGCCCTGGTGGCAAATGGCTTGTCTGGAGTAGATCTAGTTCGTTGCTGGGTCTCGCGGAGAATTTTGCCATTGAGCCGGTGCAGTGGCTTAATGTGTGAGTACACAGGCAACACAAAGGATCCTCAACGCTACAACCAAACCCCCTTGACTGATGAAGAAGCCACCGCTATGGTTAAATCATCACTTGGGGAGACTCTAGAGAATTGCCGCAAAATAAGAGTGAACCCCTTCTGCATGCTCAATGCGGCTCCACCTGTAACTGTCTTTGATAAATTTGCTCCATGTTTTCATCAACTTTTATAACTTTCACCTTATTTTAATTTCTGTTGCTCATTTGACTATAGGCCAACTCTTCATTCTGGAAAAAGAAACTTCACCCCCCATTCAAAAAACTTAAGACCAACGCCAGTGGTCCAGGCCACCATAAGAAATCAGCAATAGAAGATCTTCTCAAGCTAGATGGCTCGGAGGTAGAACTTGACTCGCTTGGTCGCCTTTTTATGCAACTTATTGACACCGACTCTTCCCAGGATGATGCAGAGACAAGTCAAGCCAACGCTGCAGAGGTAATCCATGTCTCCTCCGACTGAGAACTATTGCCAAGAAAGAGAACTCGTCGGGTCATCCGAAAGGTGAAATTTTCTCACCCACTTGCTCACTTGGATCCCAACTTTCTTTTGAAGAAACAACAACACGAGCTAAGATGCCCAACCCGGAGCGGCGGCTCTCAAGATCCTATCTCTGGCATACCCAATATGCCTATTCCCCGCAAACGTCGTCATGAGGTGTCGTATAACTTAGATTCTCTTTGTCCATTAGCCGGCTGATGTCCACTACGCAACTTTATTCTTGTAGACTCGTGTTGGGCCTCCAAGCGCAGAATTTTGTAGGACAATTTTCCCTCAAGTGGATGACCTAAGGTTTATCAACTGTGGGAGGTGTAGGATGAAGATGGTCTCTCTCGAACAACCCTGCAACCAAATACAAGAAATCTCTTGTGTCCCCAACACACCCAATACAATGGAAAAATTGTATAGGTGCACTAGTTCGGCGAAGAGATGGTGATAAAAGTGTAATATTGATGGTAGAAATATATTTTTATAATCTGAATAAATAAAAACAGCAAGGTAGCAAATAGTAAACGGGCACAAAAATGGTATTGCAATGCTTGAAAATGAGGCTTAGGGTCCGTACTTTCGCCAGTGCAATCTCTCAACAATGCTAATATAATTGGATCATATAACCGCCCCTCAGTGTGCAACGAGGAATCACTCCAAAGTTCCTATCTAGTGGAGTACATAAGATGGAATTGTTTGTAGGGTACAAAACAACCTCAAAGCTATTCTTTCCGATCAATCTATCCTAGATTTCATACTAAAATAACATGAAGCTATTCTTTCCGATCGATCTAACCAAAAGTTCATACTAAAATAACACCAAAGCAAATTCAGGTTCATAATGTTCAATCCAACACAAAGAACTCCAAAGAGTGCCCCAAGATTTCTACCAGAGAAACAAAGACAAGAACGTGCATCAACCCCTATGCACAGGTTACCCCAATGTCACCTCGGGAATCCGCGAGTTGAGTGCCAAAACATATATCAAGTGAATCAATACGATACCCCATTGTCACCACGAGTATTCAATTGCAAGACATATATCAAGTGTTCTCAAATCCATAAAAGTATTCAATCCGATAACGACAAAATCTCAAAGGGAAATACTCAATTCATCACAACAAGATAGAGAGGGGAAAACACCATATGATCTGACTATATTAACAAAGCCCGCAATACATCAAGATCGTGACATCTCAAGAACATGAGAGAGAGAGATTAAACAAATAGCTACTGGTACAAACCCTCAGCCCCGAGGGTGGACTACCCCCTCCTCATCGTGGTGGCCGCCGAGATGATGAAGATGGCCACCAGTGATGATCCCCCTCCGACGGAGTGCCGAAACGAGGTCTAGATTGATTTTCGGTGGCTACAGAGGCCTGCTGCGGCGGAACTTCTGATCTAGGTTAACCCCGAGGGTTTTTGGAATATTTGTGAATTTATAGGGTAAAGAGGGGGTGCGGGTGGCCACTGAGGTGGGCACAACCCACCTGGGCATGCCTGGGCCCCCAAGCATGCCCTGGTGGGTTGTGCCCCCCTCGGGGCACCCCCAGGTGCTGTTCTGACCCATTGGTGGTCTTCTGGTCCATAAAACATCCACAAAAAATTTCGCGGTGTTTGGACTCCGGTTGATATTGGTTTCCTACGATGTAAAAACCAAGCAAAAAATAGCAACTAGCACTGGGTCAATAGGTTAGTCCCAAAAATGATATAACGTTGCTATAAAATGATTGTAAAACATCCAAGAATTATAATATAATGGCATGGATACTTCATAAATTATAGATACGTTGGAGACATATCATCATCCCCAAGCTTAATTCCTACTCGTCCTCGAGTAGGTAAATGATAAAATAAATAATTTATGAAGTGTGAATGCTAGCAAAGTGCACAAGTTTGATCAATGATAATTTCAATCACTTTTCCTAGCATCATAACAACAATTCTTTCTCATGTTAAAGTAGCAACCAATTCACATGTTAAGGTTCAAACAATGAATTCTCTTGAAACTGAACAACCTATATTCTCAGTCACCAAGCAATTGCAATTCAACTTATTCAACAAAGTTTAAGTAAGAGCTCCACATACTCAACCATCATATAGTCTTCTATGATTGCTAACACTCACTACATACACATGAGCAAAAGGTCTCAACCGGACACATAGAAAGATAGGGGCTTATTGTTTTGTCTCCCAACGTATTCACCTCAAGGGTGATGTCAACAATAATAACTCATGCTACTCATATCCAACTGGATATATGTGCCTAGATCTTTCCTCACCACATGATGCTTGCCAAAAGAGAAAAATAAAAAAGAATAGAGCGAAAAACCTTGACTCTTGCATGAAAGTAAATACATAAAAGTATAAGATAGACCCTTCGCAGAGGGAAGCAGAGGTCGCCATGCGCTTATTTTTTTATATGCTCAACCCCTTAGTGCAAAAGAACGTCACGTTATATTGCCCCTTATGATAGCAACCTTTATTATGCAGTCTGTCGCTTTTATTCTTTGCCATCACAAGTTCGTACAACACTCAATTTTCTCTTACACTAAATGATCTAACACTTTTAGAAGCAATTTTTATTGCCTTATTGCACTGATGAAAACTTACTCGAATGATCTTATTCAATCCCTATGTAGGTATGGTGGACTCTTGAAAATAAGATTTGGGTTTAAGGGTTTTTGGATGCACAAGTAGTATCTCTACTTGGTGCGGAATTTTTGGCTAGTAAAGATGGGGGGCAAGCACCACATGTTGAAGGATCTATGACAATATAACTTCTATGTGAATATGAACAAACATAAAACATTAAATTTTCTTCCTTGTCCAACGTCAACAATTTTGGCATATAATATTTTGATGGGGGCTCATAATCACAAAAGATTTCTAAGATAGTGTATTTGCATGTGAAAGTTCTCCTCCTTCTACTAATCATTCGTGAATTGCTTGTATGACCAATATTGTGATTGTCAAGCCTCAAAAGATTTCACTTTCTAAACCCAATGTGAAGATACCACTAGGCATGATATGATTTCAACTTCATGACATTCAATTTATTCAACAATTTACTCACAGGATATAAGTGAAGCACAAGAGTAAATGACAAGCTACTCCAAAAAGATATAAGTGAAGATCAAGCAAGTAGTTATGTAAATGGGTAGCTATTTGAGGACTCTCTCTTATTTAAAAGTTTTAGATCTAAGTATTTTATTAAAACAGCAAGCAAAATGAAAATAAAATGCCATTCCAAGAATAGCACACATCATGTGAAGAAGCAAAAACTTAGGCTCAACTGATACTAACCGATAATTGTTGAAGAAGAAAGGTGGGATGCCTACCGGGGCATACCCTAGCTTACATTCTTGAGATTTCGTGAAATATTATCTTGGGATTCCTTGGGCATCCCCAACTTGAGCTTTTGTGTCTCCTTAATTCTTCTCATATCACGGTTTTCCTAAATCTCAAAAGCTTCATCCACACAAAATTGAACAAGGACTCATGAGATAAGTTAGTATAAACCAATGCAAAACCCTTATCATTATCTACTGTAGCAAATAACTAAAATTATTATTCAACATTACACAATAAATGCCTCTGCATATTTAATACTCCTATCCTCAAATAGAATCATTAAACAAGCAACCATATGCAAACAATGCAAACATAACAACAATCTGCCAAAACAGTATAGTATGTAAAGAATGCAAGAGTATCAATACTTCCCTAACTCCAAAAGTTATGAAAATTTGCAAACTGTAGAAAATTTATCAGAGATCATTTTTTTAAAAAAATTCAACATTTTATCACATTCTGTCTTTTCTAGGGAGTTTTTGCAACAACGGTGAACTTTCTGTTTCCAAACAGCAACATGTATACTTTCAAAATAAGCATGTCAAAGGCTATCATTGCCACTTTTATTGAAATAAAAGATGAAAAACATTATTATAAATAACATCAAGCAAATCCTAACAAAATAAAATGATGCTCCAAGTAAAACTCATATCATGTGACGAATGGAGACATAGCTCCAAGTGAGGTTACCGATAATGTTGAAGACGAAAGAGGGGATGCCTTCCAGGGCATCCCCAAGCTTAGTTGCTTAGATCTTCCTTGAAAATTACCTTGGGTGCCTTGGGAATCCCCAAGATTAGGGTCTTTTCACTCTTTATTCTCCTCATCTCACCCAAAACTTGAAAACTTCAATCACAGAAAACTTAACGGAACTTTGTGAGATAGGTTAGTATGATAAAGAGCAAACCATTTCACTTTTGGTACTATCAAAGATAAGATTCATAATTGTTCTCACACAATTCCTACTGTAGCATATCATTTCCACAATTTATATTGAGCAATATAAGCCATGGAAATTAGAAAACAAGCAAACTATGCATTGAAAACAGAATCTGTCAAAAACAGAATAGTATGTAGTAATCTGTACTCCAACCATACTTCTGCTACTCCAAAAATTGTGAAAAATAGGAACACCTGGGTAATTTGTCTATTAATCTTATGCAAAAAGAATCAGCATTTTATCATGCTTCTGTTAAAAATGAGAATTATTTTCCTTAGCACAAAAGTTTCTGTTTTTCAGCAAGATCAAATCAACTATCACCATAGACCATCCCAAAGGTCTTACTTGGAACTTTATTGAAACACAAGCTATAAAACATGATTACTACAGTAGATTAATCATTTGAACACACAAAAATAGTAGGGGTAAATGTTGGGTTGTATCCCAACAAGCGCTTTTCTTTAATGCCTTTTAGCTAGGCATGATGAATTCAATGATGCAAGCATAAAAGTAGAGAATTGAAACTTGAAAAAGAGCATCATGAATCACATGACAAGTACATTTAAGCCTAACCCACTTCCTATGCATAGGGATTTTGTGAGCAAACAATTTATGGGAACATGAATCAACTAGCATAGGAAGGCAAAACAAGTGCAACTTCAAAACTTTCAACATAAAAAGAGGGAACTTGATATTATTGCAATTCCTACAGGCATATATTCCCCACTCATAATAATTTTCAGTAGCATCATGAATTAATTCAACAATATAGCTATCACATAAAGCATTCTTTTCATGATACATAGGCATAGAAATTTTATTACTCTCCACATAAGCAAATTTATTCTCATGAATAGTAGTGGGAGCAAATTCAACAAAATAACTATCATGGGATTGAAAATTAAAATCATGATGACAAGTTTCATTATTCAATATAGCATACATGTCATCACCATAATCATCATAGATAGCAACTTTGTTATCATAGTCAACTGAAGCCTCATCCAAAATGGTGGATTCATCACTAAATAAAGTCATGACCTCTCCAAATCCATTTTCATCATTATAATCATCATAAATAGGAGGCATGCAATCATTATAAAAAATTTGCACATCAAATCTTTGGGGACTAAAAATATCATCTTCATCAAACATAACATCCACAAGCTTATGGCTTTGCATATCATTAGCATCATGGATATTCAAAGAGTTCATACCAACAACATTGCAATCATGCTCATCATTCAAAGATTTTTGTCAAACATTTTATAGAATTCTTCCTCTATCAATTGAGCACAATTTTCCTTTCCATCATTTCATTGAAGGACATTATAAAGACGAATAATATGAGACCACCTCATTTCCATTTTTCTGTAGTTTTCTTTTTATGAACCAAACTAGTGATAAAACAAGAAACTAAAAGATTCAATTTCCGAAGATATACCTTCAAGCACTCACCTCCCCAGCAACGGTGCTAGAAAAGAGCTTCGTTGATGGGGTGTGAGTGCCGCTTACCTAGCCTCCCCGACAATGACGTTAGAAAAGATCTTGATGTCTACTACGCAACTTTATTCTTGTAGACTTGTGTTGGGCCTCCAAGCGCAGAGTTTTGTAACATAGTAGCAATTTTTCCTCAAGTGGATGACCTAAGGTTTATCAATCCGTGGGAGGTGTAGGATGAAGATGGTCTCTATCGAACAACCCTGCAACCAAATACAAGAAATCTCTTGTGTCCCCAACACAACCAATACAATGGAAAATTGTATAGGTGCAGTAGTTCAGCGAAGAGATGGTGATAAAAGTGTAATATTGATGGTAGAAATATATTTTTATAATCTGAATAAATTAAAACAGCAAGGTAGAAAATAGTAAACAGGCACAAAAATGATATTGCAATGCTAGAAAATGAGGCCTAGGGTCCGTACTTTTGCTAGTGCAATCTCTCAACAGTGCTATTGTAATTGGATCGTATAACCGTCCCTCAACATGCAAAGAAGAATCACTCCAAAGTTCCTATCTAGCGGAGAACATAAGATGGAATTGTTTGTAGGGTACGAAACCACCTCAAAACTATTCTTTCCGATCAATCTATCCTAGAGTTCGTACTAAAATAACATGAAGCTATTCTTTCCGATAGATCTAACCAAGAGTTCATACTAAAATAAGACCGAAGCAAATTCAGATTTATAATATTCAATCCAACACAAAGAACTTCAAAGAGTGACCCAAGATTTCTATCAGAGAAACAAAGACAAGAACGTGCATCAACCCCTATGCATAGATTACCCCAATGTGACCTCGGGAATCCGTGAGTTGAGTGCTAAAACATATAATAAGTGAATCAATATGATACCCCATTGTCACAATGAGTATTAAATTGCAACATATATCAAGTGTTCTCAAATCCATAAAAGTATTCAATCCGATAACGACGAAATCTCAAAGGGAAAAACTCAATTCATCACAATAAGATAGAGAGGGGAAAACATAATATGATCCGACTATATTAACAAAGCCCGCGATACATCAAGATCATGACATCTCAAGAACGTGAGAGAGAGATTAAATACATAGCCACTGGTACAAACCCTCAGCCCCGAGGGTGGACTACTCCCTCCTCATCGTGGTGGCCGCCGGGATGATGAAGATGGCCACCGGTGATGATTTCCCCCTCCGGCGGAGTGCCGGAACATTGTCTAGGTCGGTTTTCGGTGGCTACAGAGGCCTGCGGCAGCGGAACTTCTGATCTAGGTTAACCCCGAGTTTTTTTTGGGATATTTGTGAATTTATAGGGTAAAGAGGGGGTGTGGGAGGCCACCGAGGTGGGCACAACCCACCTGGGCGCGCCTGGTCCCCCAGGCGCACCTTGGTTGGTTGTGCCCCCCTCGGAGCACCCCCAGGTGCTGCTCTGGCCCATTGGTGGTCTTTTGGTCCATAAAAAATCCACAAAAAGTTTTGGTGTTTGGACTCCATTTGATATTGATTTCCTGCGATGTAAAAAACTAGCGAAAAACAACAACTGGCATTGGGCACTGGGTCAATAGGTTAGTCCCAAAAAATGATATAAAGTTGCTATAAAATGATTGTAAAACATCCAAGAATGACAATATAATGGCATGAATACTTCATAAATTATAGATACGTTGGAGACGTATCAGCGGCCACATACGTTGACCTCTTAATTCTTCCAACTCAAATTATCAGAAGACACCTCCATCATCTGGCGACTCTTCTGGGACTCAAATGCCAACCTTCAAGATCGCCCAGGGGTAAGTATTTCAATTGTTTTTCAACAATTTATGATGATGTACTCATACACTTTGCATTTTTATTGCAGCGGTGTAGCAACGGCCGGTAAGAAGCAAAAGCTTGGCGAGTGTTCAAAGGATCCCAAAACTACTGAGCCCGAGAAATAGTCTGCAGATATTTCTGAGGCCCATACTCACGATCCAGAAGAGCCCATTAATGACCCGCCACTATCAGTCAATGCCACCATCCCTGAGCAAATAGATGCTGATCTTAACCCGGCGGCCAGCCATGACCCGCCGAGCCCTAAATCGCCCACTCCGAAGCCGGCTGAAGAGATCCTCTTGAGAAGCACTCTGATGACGTGACCATTACTAGGACAGCTCATGCAACTCCAGGGGCTTCTACCGTGTTGGCTAAATATGGTATCAAGGAAGATTCTCCTTCCTTGCACAAGGCGAAACTGGACCTGGAAAGCTATGTCGCCCTCACTACGAGCGACATCCATGCGGGTTATCCGAACCTCCTTCATACTAGCCGTGAGATGGAAGCCGGTTTAGTAAACCTTATGAAGGAACACTATGAGGTATGTTACTCGTACCTTTCCATATGTATTTACATAGCTGCCAAGTCTTAACTATAGGAAAAAGTGTTGAAGATTCTTAAGACTTCATGCTAATTTCTTAAACCGGAGCTTCTGAGGGCCAGCTCATTATGTCAAGATGAGCCGGGTCTTCAAACATCTATCTTAAATGAACCTTGTGCAGTTTTTCAACCATTAATTAGTTCTAAGATCCACATATATAGTCCCCAAGGGCCGGCTTAACTTAACGAGATGAGTCGGGACTTATATCACTTGATAAATCCAACTATGTAGCTCCGAAGGGCCGGTTTAAACTGACAAGTTGAGCCGAGACTTATAGTCACTTGATAAGTCCAAATATGTAGCCCCCAAGGGATGACTTAACTTAAGAAAGTGAGTCGGGTCATAATTAACTTAAAATGACCTACATTAGCCCCCAAGGGCCAAGTGTATTGCTTTCAATGTGCTTGGGACTTGACTAATAATACCTTATCAGGCTTGCTCCTTGTATTATAACCATTGCTTTATTTATTTTAGGCATAATTGAACTTGAAGGAATCACAATTTGACGATTTAACAAAAATCTTAAAGATGTAGTAGACTGAAACCTTGAAGGCCAAGTCAAATCTGAAGGCCTCATTAGAAGAGATTGTAAAGCTTAAAGCAAGTTTGGTTACTGAGAGAACCTCCTGGGAGACTAACATGTCCGCTCTAGCCAAGAAGGCCGAAGATGCAGAAGCTGCGCTTAAGCCGATAACTAAACAGTTACCCGACTTAAAACAACACATTACTCAAATGACAGCCACCATCCTCGGTAAGTATAATATGCCATTCAAATTTTGTAACTTGCCCGACGTACCACATATGTGTATTGCTTAACTCGCCTAGCGACTCTTGTTTGACTTCATAACAGGCCCCAGGAGTGCAAATCTTGGCCAGGATATGATATTGAAGCTGAAGGTGGTTTATTCCTTGAAAAAACATCTATACTCTGGTACTCTGCATAGCCTTGTGGCCTTAGGAGGGAACAGAAAACCGCCACATCAGCTCAAGGTTTTTCTGGATCATCTGTCAACTTTCCCAAGCCAACTTCGAGAGCAAAAACTTTTAGCTGCCTGAGCTAGAGCCATCATCGCTCTTGGCCAGGCCAAAGCCTAGCAATCGAAGCTTGACCCGGAGGAGATAGACACCGGGTGTCCTAAATTCAAGGATGACTAGTCACCCTTTGGAGGGAAGGACTTCAATCAATGCGTTCGGGAGATGCAGCCTATGGCCTGTAAGCTTGTAGAAGAGCTAAACTTGAACAAATATACGACAGCTTAAGACGACAACAATCAAAATATTAAGCCACCAGCTCATGACATTGTCAATCTCATTCCTCCTCGGCGTAAGCATATCTTCGCCCTAACATTGATCATTCTATTATACTCAATGATGAAGCCACTTTCGAAGCTTTAACCGGCATTGACTGGACAACGGCTGATCTTCAGATGATCAACGAGGAAGAGCCAGTGTAGTATGATCCACAATCCTCAAGGTGACCAGAAGAAAACTAACCATAATGATGGCTCTTAGGCTGGCTTATAGGAGTGCAGCTGCAAAAATATTCGGAGTTTAAAACATTTGTGGGCTCAAAACCAAGCCTTGTAATAGGATAGTTGAAAACAATGATTTGCTGTGACAACCCAAACATATATAGCCTTATATGATTACTGAAAAGACTATAATCAAGGCCATTCAAGCCGAAATATACTGGAGACTTAAAGTCAAAAACCAGGGTGGGTTACCAAACCCAAAGACTCATATGATAGTTGAAAACATACCTGTAGAGTCGAATCATGCTGGCAAGTTAAATATCAACAACTAGTGCGGGCGACAACCCAAGACTTACAGCCTCATGACTGTAGTTGTTTAAACCAAAATATGCTCGCGACTTAAAGTCCAAAGCGAGGGTGGGTTACAACCCAAAGTACTCAAACATGAGCCATTTGCCTGGAGCCGCACGACCCAGATAATAAAAATTTGTAGAACCGCAAAATCTTAAGAGAAACCAATCCAAAGAAGTCAAAAGAATAAATACAAAAAACTCAAATAATTGTTGGTCGGTTTACCAAAACACGACCAAACAAGTTGGCTCACATGCCCTGTGCTTTCAAGGCCACACAGCCATTGAGTTTATCCTAGCTCACTGTAAGCCGGCTCTCACATGACACAAGCCACCGTTTTAATTTTAACAAGTTCAGGGTCTTAAAAAGATTGACTGTTAAGAGTTCGGTGGGTCACCTGGTGGAGTAGCAAGTTGCAAACAGGCAGGTATAACTCATAATGTGGCAACTCAGGTTGGTCAAGAGGGTATGAAAGCTAAACTTGAGTTGGTCGGAAGCCCCCAAGTGACCTTATGATTAGTTAATAAAGACTCAGATACATAGAAATGAAACGACATAGGCCCTGCATATTTCAGGGATGCTGGCTTTATTATATTGATCATAAAAGATATATACATCGACAGAAGTATGTACAATGGGGAAAGCCGGTAGCTCAAGTATAGTAAGGCCGAAGGTGAGCAATGTTCCATGGCCTGTTGGTCTCCTGCTCAGGGGTGTATGACCTCTTGTGCTCTCATAGATCAATGGATAATATGAGCCATTATTCAGATTCTTACTAACCATAAAAGGTCCTTCCCAAGGTGGGGTCAACTTGTGCATATCTGCCTGATCTTGAATCCGCCGGAGCACCAAGTCGCCTCCTTGAAACGCCTGGGTCTTGACTCCGCATCTATGATAGCGACGCAGGTCTTGTTGGTATATCACTGAACGAGCCGCCACAAGGTCACGCTCCTCATCCAAAGCATCAAGTGCGTTTTGACGTGCTATCTCGTTATCAACTTCAACATAAGCCGCCACACAGGGAGTCATGACGGATATCACACCATATACCATGAAGAAAGGTGTATATCCTGTTGACCTATTCGGGGTGGTATTGATACTCCAAAGTACTGAAGGTAACTCCTCAACCCAACAACCCGGCGTTCGTTCCAAAGGAACCATAAGCCGGGGCTTAATGCCTCTCAAGATTTCTTGGTTAGCCCTCTCAGCTTGACAATTAGACTGTCGATGAGGTACTGAAGAAATATCAAGACGGATATGCTCTCGTTGACAGAACTCCTTCATAGCACCCTTAGAAAAATTAGTACCATTATTAGTGATGATACTATGAGGGTAACCAAAACGGAAGATTAACTTTTTAACAAACTGAACTGCGGTCGCTGCATCACATTTTGCTAACCGGCTCTGCTTCGACCCACTTAGTAAACTTGTCAACTGCCACCAAAAGGTGGGTCTTCTTATCTTTAGATCTCTTGAAGGGTCCAACCATATCAAGCCCCCAGACTGCAAATAGCCAAGTTATAGGAATCATCCGCAACTCTTGAGCCGGCACATGAGCTCGTCGATAATTTTTTTGACATCCATCGCACTTACTGACGATATCTTCTGCACCAGCATGAGCCGTCAACCAATAATACCAATGATGAAACGCCTTAGCCACCAAGGATTTATACCTGGCATGATGACCGCAATCACCTTCATGAATTTCTCGTAAGATCTCACGACCCTCCTCAGGAGAAACACAACGTTGAAACACGCCTGCCACATTGCATCGGTGTAACTCGCAATTGACAATAGTCATGGACTTAGACTGGCAGGTTATTTGTCTTGCCAAGGTTTCATCCTCAGGTAACTTGCCTTGGGTCATATAAGCCATATAAGGCAAAGTCCAATCAGGAATAACATGAAGAGCCGCCACGAGCTGCGCCTCCGGGTCAGAAATGGCAAGGTCTTCTTCAGATGGCAACTTGACAGAAGGATTGTGGAGCACATTTAGGAACACATTAGGAGGCACCTGCTTACGTTGAGAACGAAGCCGGCTTAAGGCATCAGCCGCCTCATTCTTCCTTCGATCAAGGTGATCCACCTCATAACCTTTAAAATGATCAGCAATATTATCAACCGCCCGACGATAAGCCGCCATGAGCGGGTCTTTATAGTCCCAAGTGCCTAAGACTTGCTGAGCCACCAGGTCTGAATCGCCAAAACACCTGATCCGGCATAAATTCATCTCTTTGGCCATACAAAGGCCATGGAGTAAAGCCTCATATTCAGCTGCATTGTTAGTATAAGGAAACATTAACCTTAAAACATAGCAAAACTTGTCACCTTGTGGGGAAGTTAAAATAACTCCAGGCCCCAAGCCCTCCAACTGCTTAGACCCATCAAAGTGGATTGTCCAATAGGTGTTGTCAGACTTCTCCTCAGGCATCTGTAATTCTGTCCAGTCATTCATGAAATCCACTAAAGCCTGAGACTTAATGATTGTCCTTGGCACATATTTCAAACAATGAGGCCCAAGTTCAATTTCCCATTTAGCAACCCGGCCCGTAGCCTCTCTGTTCTGAATAATATCCCCTGAGGGAGTAAAACTGACCATAGTAATAGGATGACCAAGAAAATATTGCTTCAATTTGCGACTTTCCATGAACACCCCATACACCAGTTTCTGCCAATGTGGGTATCGCTGTTTGGACTCAATCAACACCTCACTGACATAATAAGCCGACCGCTAAACAGGGTATTCCTTACTCGCCTCTTTCACTCCACAACAATTGCCACACTGACAGCCTTACTGTTAGGCACCACATATAAGAGCAAAGGCTCCTTCTCAACAGGACCAAGCAGGACGAGCGGCTCAGCTAACTGTTTCTTGAGCGCCTCAAATGCCTCATTGGCAACATCGCTCCAAACAAAATGATCTGTCTTCTTCATCATTTGATATAAAGGAATTGCCTTCTCTCCCAGGAGACTTATGAACTGGCTCAACGCCACAATACAACCCACTAGGCGCTGGACGCTATTGACACATGCTGGCTTAGCAAGTTAAGTGATGGCTTTAGTTTTCTTCCGGTTAGCTTCAATTCCCCTCTCGGAGACCAGAAAACCCAAAAGCTTGCCTGCAGGCACACAAAAAACACACTTGGACGGGTTAGGCATCATCTTATAGAACCAGAGATTGTCAAGGGTCTCACTTAGATCATCCAGGAGAGTCTCCTTCTTTCTGGATTTGACCACAATATCATCCACATAAGCATGCACATTACGCCCAATCTGAGTGTGAAAAAAATATCTAAACACAGCGTTGATAAGTCGCCTAAGCACTCTTAAGCCCAAAATGCATAGAAACATAATAGAAGGCTCCAAAATGGGTGATAAAAGACGTATTCTCTTGGTCCTTAACTGCCATCTTGATTTGATGATAACCAGAATACGCATCCAGGAAACATTAACTCTCACAACCCACCGTAGCATTAATAATCTGGTCGATACGAGGGAGAGCAAATGGATCAGCTGGACAAGCTTTGTTAAGATCTGTGTAGTCAACACACATACACCAAGTGTTGTTCTTCTTAAGCACCAGCACCGGATTAGCCAACCACTCAGGGTGAAAAACCTCCACAATAAACCTAGCTGCTAAGAGCCAGCCACCTCTTCTCCAATGGCCTTACGTCGTTCTTCATTGAAACGATGAATAAATTGCTTGGCTGGCTTAAATTTAGGATCCAGATTAAGAGTGTGCTCAACGAATTCTCTTGGTACACCCGACATATCAGAAGGTTTCCATGCAAAGATGTCTGGATTCTCATGGATGAACTCGATGAGCGTGCTTTCCTATTTAGGATCCATATTGTCCCCCACCGTGAACTGCTGAGATGAGTCGCCAGGAACAAAGTCAACCTGCTTAGTAACATCAGCTTGAAATTTCAATAGAGGCTCCTGTGTACTAGGCTTCTTCAGAGGGGTCATATCAGCAACATTGTCCTTATAAAATTTGAGCTCTTCTGTGGCACATGCCGACTCAACATAAGCAGCATCACCTTCCTCACACTCCAAAGCGATTTTTCAATCACCATGGACCATGATTGTGCCCTTATGCCTTGGCATCTTAAGCTATAGATAAACATAACAAGGCCGGGCCATGAACTTAGCATATGCCGGCCGCCCAAACAAGGCATGATATGGGCTCTTGATTTTAACCACCTCGAACCACAACGTCTCTGCTCGATAGTCATAGTCGTTACCAAAGGCGACTTCCAGGGCAATCTTTCCAACATGATACGCCAACTTGCCAGGCACTACGCCATGGAAAACCATAGAAGACTGCTTAAGATCCTTGTCATTTAAATTCATCCGGAAAAAGTGTCATAATATAAGATGTTGATGCTGCCGCCACCATCCATAAGAACCTTAGTGAATTTATAACCCCTGACCTGATGGGCTACCACTAAAGCCAGATGACCCGGATTCTCAACTCATGGCGGGTGATCCTCACGACTCCATGTAATTGGGTACTCTGACCACCGCAAATACTGAGGTACGACCAGCTCAATAGTGTTGACTGCATGCCTGTGCACCTTCTGATCTCGTTTGCAAAGACTCATGGTGAAAACATGGTGTTGGCCACCATTGAGCTGCTCTAGATTACTCTGATATCCTGACTAATTGCCTTGCTATTGGTTGCCCTAACTAGCTTGCTGGTTATAACCACCTTGGTGGCCTTGACCTTGAAAACCAGAGCTTCAGCCACCGCCCTGAAAGCCGGGCCCCTGTGAACCAGATCCTTACCCGCCGCGCGGTCCATTGTTATATTACCATGATTCTGATTATGATTTCTGTATTCTCGCATGATAAAACAATTCTTCCAGGCATGAGTTGCCGGCTGTTCAGGTAGACTATGTTTTGGGCAAGGTTCATTGAGCATTGCTTCCAGGTTAAAATTTGTTCCTCCAAAAGCCGGCTTACCCTTACCGTTCTGACGCTGGCCTTTAAACCCTGCATTGGTGTTAGCCACGAAATCTGACCCGCCATCGGGGGGTTTACACTTACCACCACCGCCTTGGTTGTTGCCATTATGCCCCGTGGCATTTTGCTGTTGACCCTTACCATTGCCACTCTTCTTGCCTTTGTTTGATTTCTCCTCATCAGACCCAGGATCGTTTGTATTATCAGAGTCAACATACTTGATAAGAGCCACCATGAGCTCCCCCATGTCATTACAATGACATTTAAGCCGCCCAAGCTTCAGCTTGAGGGGTTCAAAGTGGCAATTCTTCTCCAAAACCAGAACTGCTGAACCTGCTGCAATACTATCTGACGAGTGGATAATAGCTGAAACCCGACGGACCCAATGGTGGGCCGACTCATCCTCCCGTTGCAAACAGTTATCCAGATCAATAATTGTCAGAGGCTTCTTGCACGTTACTTTAAAATTCTGAATGAACTGTGCCTTCATCTCAGCCCATGACCTGATGGAATTGGCAGGCAATCCTTTTAACTAGGTACGAGCCCGACCATCAAGCATCATAGTAAAATACTTGGCACACACAACATCATTAACATCGAGCATCCCCATAGACAATTCATAGCTTTCAATCCAAGCCTCCGGAGGGAGGTCAGCTGTGTAATTAGGCACTTTACGAGGGTCCTTAAAATCCTTAGGCAGACACTCGTTGCGCAAAGCCTACACCAAACACAGCACTCCAACTGTTCTAGAGATCGTCCCAGCTTCCATTGAAGAAAAAGGAGCCATCGGAGGCTGCTGATAAACCCCCTACTGAGCCGCTGCTTCCGCTTCAGGACGAGCTCTGGCGCTATCCGAGATCGCCTAAGCATTAATCAACATATTATCATCCCGGGACGGGTTACCATTACGTGGCGGGTTACGATGCTGCTCATTGCTAGAAACCGCGGGTGATTCAATACGCCGGCTGTAACTTCGACTCGCGCGAGGTGTTGAATGATACGTCTTTGTCGTATCTACTTTTCCAAACACTTTTGCCCTTGTTTTGGACTCTAACTTGCAGGTTTTGAATGGAACTAACCCGGATTGACGCTGTTTTCAACAGAATTGCCATGGTGTTATTTTTGTGCAGAAATAAAAGTTCTCGGAATGAACTGAAAATCAACAGAGATTATTTTTGGAATATATAAAAAATACTGGAAGAAGAATCCACATCAGGGGCCCACACCCTATCCACGAGGGTGGGGGCGCGCCTACCCCCTGGGCGCGCCCCCTGCCTCGTGGGCCCCCTAACACTCCACCGACCTCAACTCCAAGTCCATATATTCGTGTTCGGGGAGAAAAAATCAAAGAGAAGGATTCATCGCGTTTTACGATACGGAGCCGCCGCCAAGCCCTAAACTCTCTCGGGATGGCTGATCTAGAGTCCGTTCGGGGCTCCGGAGAGGGAAATCCGTCGCCATCGTCCTCATCAACCTTCCTCCATCACCAATTTCATAATTCTCACCGTCGTGCGTGAGTAATTCCATCGTAGGCTTGCTAAACGGTGATGGGTTGGATGAGATTTATCATGTAATTGAGTTAGTTTTGTTAGGGTTTGATCCATAGTATCCACTATGTTCTGATATTGATGTTGCTATGACTTTGCTATGCTTAATGCTTGTCACTAGGGCCCGAGTGCCATGATTTCAGATCTGAACCTATTATGTTTTCATCAATATATGAGAGTTCTTGATACTATCTTGGAAGTCTATAGTCACCTATGATGTGTTATGATCCGTTAACCACGAAGTGACAATAATCGGGACCACTACCGGTGATGACCGCGGTTTGAGGAGTTCATGTATTCACTATGTGTTAATGCTTTGGTCCGGTACTCTATTAAAAGGAGGCCTTAATATCCCTTAGTTTCCAATAGGACCCCGCTGCCACGGGAGGGTAGGACAAAAGATGTCATGCAAGTTCTTTTCCATAAGCACGTATGACTATATTCGGAATACATGCCTACATTACATTGATGAATTGGAGCTAGTTCTGTGTCACCCTATGTTATGACTGTTACATGATCGATCGCATCCGACATAATTCTCCATCACCGATCCATTACCTACGAGCTTTTCCATATATTGTTCTTCGCTTATTTACTTTTTCGCTGCTACTGTTACAATCACTACAAAACCCAAAAATATTACTTTTGCTACCGTTACTTTTTGCCACGGTTACCACTATAGTCATATTACTTTGCTACTAAATACCTTGATGCGGATATTAAGTTTCCAGGTGTGGTTGAATTGACAATTCAGCTGCAAATACTTGAGAATATTCTTTGCCTCCCATTGTGTCGAATCAGTAAATTTGGGTTGAATACTCTACCCTCGAAAACTGTTGCGATCCCCTATACTTGTGGGTTATCAAGACCATTTTCTGGCACCGTTGCCGGGGAGCATAGCTCTATTCTTTGAGTCACTTGGGATTTATATCTGCTTATCACTATGAAGAACTTGAAAGATCAAAAAATCAAGATTTTTCCCTCAACTATGAGGGGAGGTAAGGAACTGCCATTTAGCTCCGCACTTGATGCACCTTATGTTTTGAGTAAACTTGCGACACCTAAACCTGCTTCTACTATTAATTCTGATATGTTGCATGTTATTGATGATGCCACTTCTGCTATGCATGATACTTATGATGAAACTACTTCTATGATTGATACTAATGTGCCACTTGGTGAATTTCTTGATGAACAACTTGCTAGGGCTAGAGAGAATGAAATTATTGAAACTGATAATATTGATGAAAGGGATGATGAAGATTCTCCCCTAGATATGAATTGCCTTATGTGCCTGAGGGTTATGTTATGGATGAAGAAACTGCTAGATACTTTCTTGCCTGCAATGATAGAAGTGATCTTAGGAAACTATTAGCTAACCTGAAAGAAAAATCTCTGAATGCTAAAATGAAATATGATCCTGCTTATGCTACTTCACCTATCTTTATTATTGACAATGATTATGATTTCTCAGGTGTTCCTGATATAATTACTTTGGTTGAATCTGATCCTTTCTATGGCTATGAATCTGAAACTGTTGTAGCACATCTTACTAAATTAAATGATATAGCTACCCTGTTCACTAATGCTGAGAAAACTCGCTACTATTATATCTTTAAATTATTTCCGTTATCATTAAAGGGTGATGCTAAGATATGGTTTAATTCTCTTGATCCTGGTTGTGTGCGTAGTCCCCAGGATACGATTTACTACTTCTCTGCTAAATATTTCCCCGCTCATAAGAAACAAGCTGCTTTAAGGGAAATATATAATTTTGTGCAAATTGAAGAAGAGAGTCTCCCACAAGCTTGGGGGAGGCTTCTCCAATTACTTAATGCTTTGCCTGATCATCCTCTCAAGAAAAATGAAATACTTGATATCTTTTGTAATGGACTAACCGATGCTTCCAAAGATTACCTAGATAGTTGTGCTGGTTATGTTTTCAGGGAAAGAACAGTTGATCAAGCTGAATTGCTATTGAATAATATGTTGACTAATGAAAATAATGGGACACTTCCTGAACCAACTCCTAAGCCAACTCCGAAGAAAAGGGGTATTCTATTTTTCAGTCCTGAAGATATGCAAGAGGCAAAGAAATCTATGAAAGAAAAAGGTATAAAAGCTGAAGATGTTAAGAATTTACCTCCTGTTGAAGAAATACATTGTCTTAATTCATCACCTATTAAAGAAACACACGTCTCGATAACCCGACACATGTAGTAAAGGTAAACTCTCTCTATAGATATGATAAAGCTGAAATCCCTCCTGCTAAGTTTGCTAGCCAATGTTTGGATGAATTTGATAACTTGATGGTTAAGCAAGAAGATTTTAATGATTATTTTGGTAGACAACTGAAACACAATGCTTATATTATTGAACACTTGAGTGATTATATGGCTAGTGTTAAAGGTGAACTTAAACTTATTAGTAAACATGCTTCTATGGTCACCACTCAAGTAGAACAAGTGCTTAATGCCCAGAATGATTTTCTCAATGAATTAAATAGTAAGAAAAATGATAATGCTGTTAGAGTTATGACTAGAGGTGGTAAAATGACCCAGGAACCTTTGTATCCTGAGGGCCATCCTAAGAGAATTGAGAAAGATTCTCAAAGAATTAATATTGATGCACCTAGTCCTTCTAAAAGGAAGAAAAAGAAAAAAAGATAGGACTTTGCATGATTCTAGTGAACCTGTTGTAGACACACCTAAGAATCCTAATGATATTTCTATCTCTGATGCTGAAACACAATCTGGTAATGAACATGAACCTAGTGATAATGTTAATGATGGTGTTCATGTTGATGCTCAACCTAGCAATAATAATCATGTAGAAATTGAACCTGCTGTTGATCTTGATAACCCACAATCAAAGAATCAACGTTACGATAAGAGAGACTTTATTGCTAGGAAGCATGGTAAAGAAAGAGAACCATGGGTTCAGAAACCCATGCCTTTTCCTCCTAAACCATCCAAGAAAAAGGATGGTGAGGATTTTGAGCGCTTTGCTGAAATGATTAGACCTATCTTTTTGCGTATGCATTTGACCGATATGCTTAAAATGAATCCTTATGCTAAATATATGAAAGATATAGTTACTAATAATAGAAAGATACGGGAAGCTGAAATTTCCACCATGCTTGCTAATTGTACTTTTAAGGGTGGAATACCAAAGAAACTTGGAGATCTAGGAGTACCAACTATACCATGCTCCATTAAAAGAAACTATGTTAAAACTTCCTTATGTGATCTTGGAGCCGGTGTTAGTGTTATGCCTCTCTCTTTATATCGTAGACTTGATTTGAATAAGTTGATACCTACTGAAATATCTTTGCAAATGGCTGATAAATCAACTGCTATACCCATCAGTATTTGTGAGGATGTGCCTGTTGTGGTTGCAAACGCTACTATTTTAACGGACTTTGTTATTCTTGATATTCCCGAGGATGATAGTATGTCTATTATTCTCGGAAGACCCTTTTTGAATACTGCAGGGGCTGTTATTGATTGGACCAAAGGCAATGTCACTTTTCATGCTAATGGTAATGAGCATATGGTACACTTTCCGAGGAAACAACCTCAAGTCCATAGTATCAATTCTATTGGAAAAATTTCAACAATCACTATTGGAGGTTTTGAATTTCCTCTTCCTACTGTCAAGAATAAATATGATATTCTTATTGTTGGGGACATGCATATCCCCGTTGAGGTAACCTAGTGTTATTCGAAAATTCTCCGGTTTCATGTTATTCGAAATGAGTTTGTTAACAAGACCTGATCAACGTTGTTAGTGGATTCCTTTTGATGAGCATGAGATGGATGAATTTAGAAAACACAACTCTCTGTACCCTCTTTTTACTTTCTGTTATTTATATTAAATAAAGAAAAAATAGTATTTTCTGTCTGTTTTCTGAATTATCCATGCAATAAAAAATACCCCGAAAATAAAAGTTCTCCAAATGCCCTGAAAATTAAATATGATTTTTTCTAGAATTTTTGAGAATATCTGACACTGAGAACACACCAGGGGGAGCAAGCACCTCGCCACGAGGGTCCAGGGGGCGCCCCTACCTCGTGGGCCCATGGTGGCTCCCATCCACTTATTCCAGCCACCACACACTCCTTCTTCCTCCCCAAAAAAATTACCAACCAGCTCAAGCATGAGTTCTAGCTCATCTTGCTGCCATTTTCAATCTCCTAGCTCAAAGCTCCATTCGCAAAACTGCTTTGGGGGATTGTTCTTTGGTATGTAACTCCTCCAATGGTCCAATTAGTTTTTGTTCTAGTGCTTTATTCATTGCAAATTTTTGCTGCTTAGGTGACTCTGTTCTTGAGCTTGCATGACAAATTTATATGGTAAAAAGTAGTTTTAATGCATGATATGGCCTCTAGGCACTTGTAGGAGTAGTTGCTATCAATTTTGTTGAGTTTGGCTCACTTTTATTTAAAGTTACTAAAAATTTCAGAAATTTTTCAGAGGAAGAAATATGTTTAGGAAAATGTACCAAGGTGGTTCTTCAAGGAAGCAAGGACCCAGGCCCGCAATGCGTGAGCCGGACGATGAACCACCGAGGGACGCTCAAGTGCGACCTTGTGAATGGCCATCAGAAGATTTCATGGTCCAAGCAGGAATCAAGGAGGAATTTGACGCATATGTGCGTAACGCCGATCTTGAGAGCTTCGTGGCAGATAAGTTCCGTCAGTACCACTACCTCACTGATTCCTTTGTGAGAAGGTTTGAATTTTCATCATCACGCAATCCTCTAACTGTCCTGTTTGATCTTTATGATAAATCTTATACCATGGACTTAGAAGATTTTAACACTGCTTGTAAACTCCCACAGTGGGATAATGTTAGTGAACCTCGCAAATCTGAATATAGAGACTTTCTTGCTAGTATCACTATGGGGAATCTAGGGAAATCACGCAAGCTACCATAGGGAGCATTCACTTTCCTACTATACATTATTTTGCTCTCTTTATAGGTAGATGCATAAATGGTAAGGATGAGGCATGTCACATGTGTGTGCCAGATCTTAGTATTCTCAAGAGTGATGTATTAGGAGATAGACAATATAACTTGGGGGCCATTGTTGCACGCAGGTTGCATAATAACAAAATTAATGGAGATTTCTTTGGTGGAATTTATGCAACCCGTTTAGCTGATTTTCTTGAGATACCCATACGTGGAGATGATATTGATTTGCCTCCTGCTTATTTAGATTATAATGCCATGGTCCATCATCAGTTTGTTGAGAGGAACAATCAGTTCATCCAGTACCGACTAATCTTTGACAGACGACGCACCTATCACGTCGCTCTCCATGCTCCTGCCTTCTTTGACTTTCAGGCAAAAGGGAGACATGTTATAACTAGGGAGGAGGCGACCGAGTATGAGAGGAGGACAGAGGCAGCTCGCCTCCAAGCTGCAGCTCGTCAGGCAATAGCTGATGCATCTCAATACGACCCCAGCTTCAACTTCGGATACCCACCAGGCCATCCATGGGCATAGACCAACTTAGGCCAAAAGCCTAAGCTTGGGGGAGTACGTATCTCTCACCGACATTATATTCAGGTTCACACACTCATGCTAGTTGTCGGTGCTCATGCTTTTTCATTGTAATATCCATGCTAGTTTATTTTCCTTTTTATGCTTTCTTGTGTGTTTGATAAACCTAAGAAAAACAAAAAAAATTAGTTTTAGCTTTTAGCTAGTTTACTTTCCATGTCTGTAGTAATAATTAAAAGAAAACCCAAAAAGATTTCTCTTTCTTCTTTTGCTTGTTGGGAGCTTTCCCGTGTAAATAGTTTTATTTCTTTTCTTGTTCTTTGGGGGTCGAGAGGAGAAGACCATTGTCGGTGTCAAAACCGGCGGATCTCGGGTAGGGGGTCCCGAACTGTGTGTCTAGGCCGGATGGTAACAGGGGGCAGGGGACACGATGCTTTACCCAAGTTTGGGCCCTCTTGATGGAGGTAAAACCCTACGTCCTGCTTGATTAATATTGATGACATGGGTAGTACAAGAGTAGATCTACCACGAGATCAGAGAGGCTAAACCCTAGAAGCTAGCCTATGGTATGATTGTATGTTATGGTTCTTGTCCTACGGACTAAAACCCTTCGATTTATATAGACATCGGAGAGGGTTAGGGTTACACAAGGTCGGTTACAAAGGAGGAGATATCCATATCCGTACTGCCTAGCTTGCCTTCCACGCCAAGTAGAGTCCCATCCGGACACGAGATGAAATCTTCAATCTTGTATCTTCATAGTCTAACAGTCCGGCCAATGGAGATAGTCCGGTTGTCCGGAGACCCCCTAATCCAGGACTCCCTCAGTAGCCCCTGAACCAGGCTTCAATGACGATGAGTCCGGCGTGCAGTATTGTCTTCAGCATTGCAAGGTGGGTTCCTTCTCCTAATACACCGCAGAAGAATTTGAATACGAGGATAGTGTCCGACCCTGCAAAATAAGTTCCACATTCCACCGTAGAGAGAATAATATTTTCGCAGATCTAATTTGCTGGTTTGTTTTGGCAGGATGACGTTATGTCATGGCCCGGTGATTATTCGAACCATTTCTTTTAACCAGCCCCGCGCATAACGCGAGGCAGTTTTTCGACACGTCTCGTTAAAGCAGAGATCGTGTCCCCTTATTACGGGATTCTCATCAATACGGGCGTGGGTGGCGTGGGTAACCTAACCGCGCCATCAATTGCGGCGCTTGGGGGGCGAGTTTTACCAGGCAAGTGGGGACGCTTAGTTTCGTCTGCCCATATAAAGGGACAAGGATTCACCTTTCTATCCACACCTTCTTCCTCCCCTACCCATCCGTTTTCACACACTCGAGCTCTAGCGCCCAAGTCCGCACTTCCCACCTCAACCTTCTCCAATCATGTCCGGAGCAGGAGGCAAGTGGATGGTCTCCTCCATCACGGAGGGAGACATCAAGAAACTGAGGAGAGCCGGATACCTGCCCGACGACATCGCGCACCGGCTCCCAGATGATGGGCAGCTCATCCCCACCCCCAGGCCCCATGAGAGGGTAGTATTCCTCACCCATTTCCTCCGCGGACTGGGGTTCCCTCTCCATCCCTTCCTCCGGGGGCTCATGTTTTATTACGGCCTGGATTTCCATGATCTGGCCCCGAACTTCATCCTCAACATCTTGGCGTTTATCGTCGTGTGCGAGGCCTTCCTCCGCATCAAGCCCCACTTCGGATTATGGCTGAAGACCTTCAATGTCAAGCCGAAGGTGATGGGCAGCCGCCAGGCGGAGTGCGGAGGTGCCATGGTGGGCAAGATGCCCAACATAACATGGCTCGAGGGATCCTTTGTGGAAACCATAAAGGGGTGGCAATCGGGGTGGTTCTATATCACCGAGCCACGCGACCCCGCATGGGCAGCGGCCCCCGAGTTCCGATCTGGCATCCCCATGTGGCTCACCTCCTGGAAAGAGAAGGGTCTATCCTGGGGTAGTTCGAAAGAGCTGACCGGACTCCAAACATGTATTCAAAACATGGTGGACAAGAAGCTCAAGCTTGTCAACATAGTCCAAGTTATGCTCATCCGCCGGATACTCCCGTGCCAACAACGGGAGTTCAACTTGTGGGAGTTCAATCCGGCGCAGCACCGAACTCTGAACAGGCTCTTCGACACGACTCATGAAGACGCCTGGAGGGTGCTGTTCAAAAGTGTCGAGGTCCCTCCCCCTATTACTGAGGATCGCGGATTTAGCGCGAAGCGCCAAGCCAGTGCGGTAAGCTGCTTTACCTTTCACATGATACTTATTTTTTATATAGATTGACTCTATGCGGGATCTAAACTCCCGTACCTTTGACATGACTGGCAGAAGATGGCCGGACAGATCGACTGTCCGGATCCTTTGCCCGAAGGCCCCGCAGAGGCTCTTCTGGCGAAGATGCTGACTCTAGCCCCTTATAAGGTGCTGGAGAAGACCAAGAAGGCCAAGGTGAACCGAAAGAGTTCCCGACGCCAGGTGTCGTCGGACTCACCGTCTGATGACTCTGTGGTGCACTCTTCCCCCGAATACGAGGAGGAAGAAGAAGATGCTCCCCCACCGACTGGGGGAGACAAGAAAAGGAAGGCCGCCCCAACTGGGGAGGCCGAAGGGTCCAAGAAGGGGAGGATTCTCCTTCCGGACAGTTCCACCGCCGCCGACGAGGGTGAAGGCGAGTGGTTGCCCTGGGCCAAGCCCCCGGGGAGGTCGTAAGTATTCGGATACCAGAGTAACTCATAGCATTCCTTTGTCGCACTGCTTTCCCTAACGCCGAACATGATTATGCAGGCCGCCGCGAACCAGGATCGATGTATCATCGGACGGCTCCCTGGGCTTGTCGGACATGGATAGCGATCCAGTCCCGACCGCCACCTCCCCTCATCCCGCTGACGACGCCGAGGTGCTGTCTCAAGAGGCACCGGGTCGAGGGGAAACAGTCCTGGAGGCGCCTCAAGGCGACCTTCCGGACATCGGGAGCCGCGGGGACGGGGCCCCCAAGAGCTCCGAGTTCGGCCCTCAGCCGAACACCGCGCCGGACCCTCCAGCGGTTCCGGGCTCGGGCAGGCGGCCTCCTTCTAAGAGGGGCAAGACGCCTGTGCCGGTGACTTCTGTCCATCCAGAGGCGCCGCACAATCTGCTGGAAGCGCTTCGCAACGCTTCCATCGACGAGGAGCACCACACTATCATGAGTGCGGTGATCCAGAAGGTTCAGTCCGCCAAGAGCGGATTGACTGAAGCCTGTGCCAGCCTTCTAACAGGCTTTGAGTTAAGTGTTTTAAAATGTAGTAGAAATATTACCGCATAGACAGTAGCCCCTGATGCTTTGTTCGGTGTTCACAAAGAAAAGCCGAACAGAGGATCAAATAATATCGCAGGAGTCTAATATAAGTATGTCAATATGCATATGCAGGCTTCGCTGCTGGCGTCCGCCGCACTAACTGTGGAGGTCGCCGTACTGAAGCAGGACCTCGAGGGGTCCAAGAAAGAGCTCGGCCTTGCCAAGAGGCAGCTCGAGGAGAACAAGGGTAAGTAATACCCCGTCTATAGATATGTATATATAAAAAGGATGCGATTGCAAAATGACAGGATCATTGTATGTTTGCCAGGGGCCACGACCGAGGTGGCGACCCTGAAGCAAGCGCTGACCAAGGCCAAAGATACAACGGCCAAGGAGCGCACCGAGCGAGAGAAGCACGAGGCTCGGGTGGGCGAGGTGCAGCAAGAGCTCCAGGCTCTTGTGGTGAAGCATGAGGCGTTGGAGCTTGACTCCAAGACGCGGGAGTCTGAGCTTGCCGCGGCCCTCGAGAGTGTAAAAGTGCCAAGGCCGAAGCCCAAAAGGCCCTCCAAGAGATCAACGCAATGAAGAAGATAGCGGCGGGTAAGGCTTTCTATATGCAAAGCAAGCATGTAAAAGTAAATTACCGATTACTTACCCGGATCCGGAGCTCTTCAGGAGCATTCGCAGATTTGCCCCGCAGTGTGTACGATGCCACACAATTTTACCAGGCCAAGGACGGAAGCTCGATGGAGAAGCTGTTCTGGTCTCAGTATGCTGAGGCCGAACATCCGGTGCCAATGAGCAACCAGCTGAAGCAGATGGTCGAGCTACATAAGGCGGTCGATCAGGCCATGAAGAGCTTTATAGTCCGGTTGTGGCCTGGCGACGCCCTTCCGAACAGCTTCTTCGGCCTGGTGAGGCAGCTCGTGGATGCCTGCCCGCGGCTGGAGGTCGTCAAGCGATCTGTCTGCATTGAAGGTGCATGCCGGGCTTTCGCCCGTGTGAAATTGCAGTGGATCAAGCTAGACGCCGTGAATCTGATCAAGGAGGGGCCGCCAGAGGGCAAGGAGCACCTTCACCCCGAGATGTACTACGAGGGTGTTCTGCCGGGCGCCCGTCTCATTGCGGACGAGTGTTAAAAAGATGTAATATTTGAATGAGACTTGCTCGTGTGATCCTGTATGATGAAAACTTGTTTCATATGCGCTATGCAACACTTGTGTGAATTTAAAATATTACCTTCTGTTTGGCCATTTATCCAATCTGAGAGATGGCTAGTCCTCGGCTTCTGCCCCCATGCCACGAGTGTTGGGGTGTTCGGGATAAACCTGAGCACTCTTGTTCCCATATTTGGGTCCTTCGAGGGAGGTGCTCAGCACAACGAACAAGGCAACCGGACTAATAATGTTTTATCACTCTCACTTAGCCATAGAATTCTATAATTTTAAATTTCGGCGAAGCCCCGGGTATTCGGAAGGCCGAATTCGGGGCGCGATACACGCCTATAAGCCGGACAGGGCCGGCCCCTCGCCCTAAGCGGCATAAGTCTTTAGGGACTCGAAAAACCTCGCCGAACAGCGACCAGTCTCTCGCCCTATCATGACAGTCAGTTTTAGCTTTCTCTACTGAGGTGCTGAACCCAGCAGAACCGGGGCACAATCGCAGTAGTTCTCCTAGCGCTACCTTAGCCGATAGAGCGGAACGTAAGGTATCAAAACATAGGAGCGAGGCAAACCCAGCATTTGACCAAAGACATGATTTGGAGCTGATGCATATAATGCTATAAGTTCGGGGTGCCGCACTTGTGAAAGTGTTCGGACTTTTCACACCGCATTGTGGGGTACGTAAGCCCCTGGTGTATTGGCCGTACCATAGTGTACGGTTGCAAGGCGTCATTAATGAACACACACACACACACATATATATATATAACAAGAATACAATAATAGTCGTAATGTCATGTATTTTTTATTAAAAAATTGCGTTTAAAGCAGAGTGATACAAATAGTGTGATAAGCAAAGAGTAGGACTATGCCCCTTCCAAGGGCGAGCTGAGGAATGATATTAAATCGATTTTTTTGCTCATTACTGTAATCAACCTGGGAGTTCCGTGGTATAACGTAGCTGTCTGCCTCCTTGGTTGCTGCATCATGTGTTCGGCAATAGTGCTGCCAGACAGTGTTTCCAGAGATTAAGGTCCTGAAAGAAAAAAAAGAAAAAAACCAAACGGGAAGCCCCTAGTGCGGTTTAGGCCGCGTTTTGGGGCGTGCCGTAGTTGTGCCCCCTCCCCACCTATGCCCATGGTATTTTTAATGCGTAATTATGTACGCGCGGCACGAATATCGCCGTTGGGCTGGGATTGGGGTGGCCGCCGTATTGCTACGCGAGCTCAGATCGCGCTAGGCGGTCTATTTGCCGATTGCCCCGAGCGCGCTTGAAGGTGTCCGGGCTTTGAAGCGCCGAACTGGTTGATTGCCTTGAGAGGCTGCTTTGCGCTTCTGCTGCGAGGGCCGCGGTGTGCTCCTCTGTTTGGAGAGAGCGCTCTATGTTTCCATTGACTGTAATAACTCCGCGAGGTCCTGGCATCTTGAGCTTGAGGTATGCATAATGCGGTACCTTATTGAATCTAGCAAATGTGGTTCGCCCGAGCAGCGCGTGATAACCACTGCGGAGCGGGGCTATATCGAAGATTAACTCTTCGCTTCGGAAGTTATCCGGGGATCCAAAGACCACTTCCAGTGTAATTGAGCCTGCGCAATGGGCCTCTACGCCTGGAATGACGCCCTTAAAGGTCGTTTTTGTGGGTTTGATCCTTGAGGGGTCTATACCCATTTTGCGCACTGTGTCCTGATAAAGCAGGTTCAGGCTGCTGCCGCCGTCTCGCAGAGTGGTGCACCCTCGTGATCCGTAGATCAATCTTGAATGCTTTGCCTTGTCCTCCAATATGTCTCGCAGGTCCGGCGTATCTCCCCATGCCTTTTTATTTGAATGGCGTTGGGGTGGAGGCCGAGCTTTTGGCTGGAATGCCTCTCTATCGCGGCCACGAGGTGGCCGATCAGCCGTATCATACGCTTCTTCCTCCAATCGGGGTAGTAACCTGCGCCTTGGGTAACTCTTGGAGGGGCGCTCGAGTTTATATTCCTCGGCCGCGAGGACTTCAGTCCATTTGTCAGCTAGCAGATCTTGATCAGCTTGAAGCTGCTGCTTTTTCTTCAGGCTATTTGCCGTGGCCATAAGCCGGCGCTTGAAGCGCTCTTGTTCGACGGGATCCTCTGGTACGGCGAATTCGTCGTCGCCGAGGCTTGCCTCGTCTTCGGAGGGGGGCATGTGATTGTCATCCTCCTCCTCTCCGTCTGCCGCTCTCTCAGGAGAGCTGGCTCTTCCATCCTCCTGCTCTAAATCTTGCTGGAGGGGTTTGTTGTTTTCTTCGGCACTATCCGGAGTGTGATAATCTCCTGTGCCGGTATCACCACTTTTGCTTTGGCGGGACTTAGAGCGGCGCCGCTGACATCGGCGTTTGGGTTGCTTCTTGGAGGGGTCATCCTCCGCTATCCCGTCGCCATTGCCTTCTTTGGGTGTATCCACCATGTATATGTCATATGACGAGGTGGCTTTCCAGTGCCCTATAGGTGCTGGTTCATGTTCGTCTCCTACATCGTCGTCCATACCGTCGATGTCTTCGGAGTCGAAGTCGAGCATGTCGGTTAAATCATCAACAATGGCTACAAAGTGGGTGGTGGATGGGCGTCGAATTTCTTCATCATCCGCATCCCAATCCTGTTGGCCATAATCCGGCCAGGGCTCTCCTAACAAAGAGAGAGACTTTAGTGAATTCAGGATGTCGCCGAAGGGAGAGTGCTGAAAGATATCCGCGGCGGTGAATTCCATGATCGGCGCCCAATCGGATTCGATTGGTAGGGGCGCGGATGGTTTGGAGTCCGGAAAAGAGTCCGGCACCTTGGAGTCATGGGCTGCGCAGAGGGTTAGGCTGGTGTTCGGCTCGATCGCCGTTGAGACTGTAGCCCCTGAGGCGGTGTCTAACCACCCGTCCTCGACTGGCGCAATTGGCTCCGAGCTAAGGGTCGGAGCTGATGCGGGCGCGGCCTCTGGGGTACTGTTCGGCTGCAGAGCTAGGCCATACCCATCGCGACAGTGCGGCACGCCCGGCTGTGGCTCGAATCCGTAGAAGATCAAGTCTCTGCGGATGTCGGCCGTGTAGTTCAAACTTCCAAATCTGACCTGATGGCCAGGGGCGTAGCTTTCAATCTGCTCCAGATGGCCAAGCGAATTAGCCCGCAGTGCAAAGCCACCGAATACAAAGATCTGTCCGGGGACAAAAGTCTCACCCTGGACTGCATCGCTATCGATGATAGTAGGAGCCATCAACCCTAACGGCGACGACACAGAGGAACTCTCAATGAAAGCACCAATGTCGGTGTCAAAACCGGCGGATCTCGGGTAGGGGGTCCCGAACTATGCGTCTAGGCCGGATGGTAACAGGAGGCAGGGGACACGATGTTTTACCCAGGTTCGGGCCCTCTTGATGGAGGTAAAACCCTACGTCCTGCTTGATTAATATTTATGATATGGGTAGTACAAGAGTAGATCTACCACGAGATCAGAGAGGCTAAACCCTAGAAGCTAGCCTATGGTATGATTGTATGTTATGGTTCTTGTCCTACGGACTAAAACCCTTCGGTTTATATAGACACCGGAGAGGGTTAGGGTTACACAACATCGGTTACAAAGGAGGAGATATCCATATCCGTACTGCCTAGCTTGCCTTCCACGCCAAGTAGAGTCCCATCCGGACACAAGACGAAGTCTTCAATCTTGTATCTTCATAGTCTAACAGTCCGGCCAATGGAGATAGTCCGGCTGTCCGGAGACCCCCTAATCCAGGACTCCCTCAACCATGATGAAAATGTTGAGTGGCTCTTATATGCATTATTGTTGATCTAACAAAGAGCCCATATTACCTTGTCTTCTCTCTTGAATTGAATGCTTGCAGATTCCAGCTTAGTCCAATGCACGTGCACTATTATTATTTTCCACACTATGCGGTCGTGCAAGTGAAAGGCAATAATGATGATTATATGATGAACTTATTGAGATGAGGAAAGCTGGTATGAACTCAACCTCTCTTGTTTTTGTAAATATGATCAGCCCATCATTCCTGATTCAGCCTATTATGAAAGAAACATATTTGCAATGACAATCAGAGATTATAGTTGCTTATGCCATGCTTAATTAGCTAGGAGCTTATAATGGTTTACCTTGCGTGCCAACATGCTATTAAAAAGGTTGTGATGTGGTATGATAGGGTGGTATCCTCATTTGAATGATTCGAGTGGCTTGACTTGGCACATGTTCACGCATGTAGTTGAAACAAATTCAACATAGCCTCTACGATATTTATGTTCATGGTGCATTATATCCCACTCATGCTTGCATTCAGTGTCGATTAATTTTAATGCATGTTCATGACTGTTGTCACTCTCTAGCTGGTCGCTTCCCAATCTTTTTCTAGCCTTCACTTGTACTAAGCGGGAATACTGCTTGTGCATCCAATTCCTTAAACCCCAAAGTTATTCCATATGAGTCCACCATACCTACCTATATACGGTATCTACCTGCCGTTCCAAGTAAATTTGTATGTGCCAAACTCTAAACCTTCAAATAAACAGTATGTTTTGTATGCTCGAATAGCTCATGTATAAACTAGGGTTGTCTGTATCTTCCATGCTAGGCGGGTTATTCTCAAGAGGAGTGGACTCCAATCCTCATTCACGAGAAAATGGCTGGTCACCGGGATGCCCAGTCCCATGCTTTATGCAAATCAAATCAAAATAACTGCAAACAAAACTCCCCCGAGACTCTTGTTAGTTGGAGGCACTCGTTGTTTCGAGCAAGCCATGGATTGATGCTTGTTGGTGGAGGGGGAGTATAAACTTTACCATTCTGTTTGGGAACCACCTATAATGTGTGTAGCATGGAAGATATCGAGATCTCTCGGTTGTTATGTTGACAATGAAAGTATACCGCTCAAAATATTATTCATATCTATTTCAAAACCGAGCTCTGGCACCTCTACAAATCCCTGCTTCCCTCTGCAAAGGGCTTATCCATTTACTTTTATGTTGAGTCATCATCCTCTTATTAAAAAGCACCAGTTGGAGAGCACCGCTGTCATTTGCATCCATTACTGTTAGTTTACATCGAGTATGACTTGACTGGATCTCTTTTACCATGAATTAGAATGTCTAGTCAGTCCTTGATCTTTAAAGGTGCTCTGCATTTATGTTTTGCGGTCTCAGAAAGGGCTAGAGAGATACCATCTTGTTATATCATATTATGATTGTTTTGAGAAAGTGTTGTTATCCGAGATTTATTATTATTGCTCGCTAGTTGATTATGCCATTGATATGAGTAAACATGAGACCTGAATGTTATTGCGAATGTGGTTAGTTCATAATCTTTGCTGAAAACATGAATGCTGGCTTTACATATTTACAACAACAAGAGCAAACTGAGTTTGTAAAAGTTTTTCTTTATCACTTTCAGTTTATCAACTGAATTGCTTGAGGACAAGCAAAGGTTTAAGCTTAGGGGAGTTGATATGTCTCCGTCGTATCTACTTTTCCAAACACTTTTGCCCTTGTTCTGGACTCTAACTTGCATGATTTGAATGGAACTAACCCAGACTGACGCTGTTTTTAGCAGAATTGCCATGGTGTTATTTTTGTGCAGAAATAAAAGTTCTCGGAATGACCTGAAAATCAACGGAGATTATTTTTGGAATATATAAAAAATATTAGAAGAAGAATCCATGTCAGGGGCCCACACCCTGTCCACGAGGGTGGGGGCGCGCCTACCCCCTGGGCGCGCCCCCTGCCTCGTGGGCCCCCTGACGCTCCACCGACCTCAACTCCAACTCCATATATTCGTGTTCGGGGAGAAAAAATCAAAGAGAAGGATTGATCACGTTTTACGATATGGAGCCACCGCCAAGCCCTAAACTCTCTTGGGAGGGCTGATCTGGAGTCGGTTCGGGGCTCCGGAGAGGGGAATCCGTCGCCATCATCATCATCAACCTTCATCCATCACCAATTTCATGATGCTCACCGCCGTGCGTGAGTAATTCCATCGTAGGCTTGCTGGACGGTGATGGGTTGATTGAGATTTATCATGTAATTGAGTTAGTTTTGTTAGGGTTTGATCCCTAGTATCCATTATGTTCTGAGATTGATGTTGCTATGACTTTGCTATGCTTAATACTTGTCACTAGGGCCCGAGTGCCATGATTTTAGATCTGAACCTATTATGTTTTCATCAATATATGAGAGTTCTTGATCCTATCTTGCAAGTCTATAGTCACCTATTATGTGTTATGATCCGTTAACCCCGAAGTGACAATAATCGGGACCACTACCGGTGATGACCGTAGTTTGAGGAGTTCATGTATTCACGATGTGTTAATGCTTTGATATGGTACTCTATTAAAAGGAGGCCTTAATATCCCTTAGTTTCCAATAGGACCCCGCTGCCACGTGAGGGTAGGACAAAGATGTCATGCAAGTTCTTTTCCATAAGCACATATGACTATATTCGGAATACATGCCTACATTACATTGATGAATTGGAGCTAGTTCTGTGTCACCCTATGTTATGACTGTTACATGATCGATCGCATCCGACATAATTCTCCATCACCGATCCATTACCTATGAGCTTTTCCATATATTGTTCTTCGCTTATTTACTTTTTCGCTGCTACTGTTACAATCACTACAAAACCCAAAAATATTACTTTTGCTACCATTACTTTTTGCCACCGTTACCACTACTATCATATTACTTTGCTACTAAATACCTTGCTGCAGATATTAAGTTTCCAGGTGTGGTTGAATTGACAACTTAGCTGCAAATACTTGAGAATATTCTTTGGCTCCCCTTGTGTCGAATCAATAAATTTGGGTTGAATACTCTACCCTTGAAAACTGTTGCGATCCCCTATACTTGTGGGTTATCAAGACCATTTTCTGGCGCTGTTGCCGGGGAGCATAGCTCTATTCTTTGAGTCACTTGGAATTTATATCCGTTTATCACGATGAAGAACTTGAAAGATCAAAGAACCAAGATTTTTCCCTCAACTACAAGGGGAGGTAAGGAACTGCCATATAGCTCTGCAGTTGATTCACCTTCTGTTTTGAGTAAACTTGCGACACCTAAACCTACTTCTGCTATTAATTTTGATATGTCGCATGTTATTGATGATGCCACTTCTGCTATGCATGATACTTATGATGAAACTACTTCTATGCTTGATACTACTTTGCCACTTGGTGATTTTCTTGATGAGCAACTTGCTAGGGCTAGAGAGAATGAAATTATTGAAACTGATAATATTGATGAAAGTGATGATCAAGATTCTCCCCTAGATATGAATTCCTGTTGTGCCTGAGGGTTATGTTATGGATGAAGAAATTGCTAGAGACTTTCTTGCCTACAATGATAGAAGTGATCTTAAGAAACTATTAGCTAACCTGAAAGAAAAATCTTTGAATGCTAGAATGAATATGATCCTGCTTATGCTACTTCACCTATCTTTATTACTAATAAGGATTATGATTTCTCAGTTGATCCTGATATAATTACTTTGGTTGAATCTGATCCTTTCTATGGCTATGAATGTGAAACTGTTGTGGCACATCTTACTAAATTAAATGATATAGCTACCCTGTTCACGAATGATGAGAAAACTTGATACTATTATATCTTTAAATTATTTCCGTTCTCACTATAGGGTGATGCTAAGATATGGTTTAATTCTCTTGATCCAGGTTGTGTGCGTAGTCCCCCGGATATGATTTACTACTTCTCTGCTAAATATTTCCCCGCTTGTCAGTGTCAAAACCGGCGGATCTTGGGTAGGGGGTCCCGAACTGTGCGTCTAGGCAGATGGTAACAGGAGGCGGGTGACACGACATGTACCCAGGTTCGGGCCCTCTTGATGGAGGTAATACCCTCCGTCCTGCTTGATTATTCTTGATGATATGAGTAGTACAAGAGTTGATCTACCACGAGATCGAAGAGGCTAAACCCTAGAAGCTAGCCTATGGTATGATTGTTGTTGGTCCTACGGACTAAACCCTCTGGTTTATATAGACACTGGAGGGGGCTAGGGTTACAAAGAGTCGGTTACAAGGAAGCAGATCTACATATCCGTATTGCCAAGCTTGCCTTCCATGCCAAGGAGAGTCCCATCCGGACACGGGACGAAGTCTTCAATCTTGTATCTTCATAGTCCAATAGTCCGGCCAAAGGATATAATCCGGCTATCCGGATACCCCCTAATCCAGGACTCCCTCAGTATCCCCTGAACCAGGCTTCAATGAGGATGAGTCCGGTGCGCAGATTGTCTTCGGCATTGCAAGGCGGGTTCCTCCTCCGAATACTTCATAAAAGATTTTGAACACGGGGATCATGTCCGGCTCTGCAAAACAAGTTCCACATACCACCGTAGAGAGAATAATATTTCCACAAATCTAATCTGCTGACGTACCCTGTAGCATGACATCACACCACAGCTAGGTCTTTATTCGACTCGTTTTTCATAACCCATCTCAGCGTGTTTTGCGAGGCGGTTTCCTTGGCACGTCTTGTCAAAGCAGAGATCGTGTCCCCTTATTACGGGATTCCCATCAATACGGACGTGGGTAACCCAACCGCGCCATCAATTACGGCGCTTGGGGGATAAGCGAGTTTTACCAGGCTGGTGGGGACGCATAGTTTCGTCCGCCCTTATAAAGGGATGAGGTTTCACCTTTTTCTACCCACGCCTTCTTCCTCCTTGCTCATCCATTCTCGCGCACTCGAGCTCCAGTGCCCAAGTCCACATCCTTCTCCTCAACTCTCTCCAAACATGTCCGGAGCGGGAGGCAGGTGGATGGTCTCTGTCGGTGTCAAAACCGGCGGATCTCGGGTAGGGTGTCCTGAACTGTGCGTCTAGGCCGGATGGTAACAGGAGGCAAAGGACACGAAGTTTTACCCAGGTTCGGGCCCTCTTGATGGAGGTAAAACCCTACGTCCTGCTTGATTGATATTGATGATATGGGTGTTACAAGAGTAGATCTACCACGAGATCAGAGAGGCTAAACCCTAGAAGCTAGCCCACGGTATGATTGTATGTTGTGATTGTTGTCCTACGGACTAAAGCCCTATGGTTTATATAGACACCGGAGAGGGTTAGGGTTACACAAGGTCGGTTACAAAGGAGGAGATATCCATATACGTATTTCCTAGCTTGCCTTCCACGCCAAGTAGAGTTCCATCCGGACACGAGACGAAGTCTTCAATCTTGTATCTTCATAGTCTATCAGTCCGGCCAATGGAGATAGTCCGGCTGTCCGGAGACCCCCTAATCTAGGACTCCCTCAGTAGCCCCCGAACCAGGCTTCAATCACGGTGAGTCCGGCGCACAGTTGTCTTTGGCATTGCAAGGCGGGTTCCTTCTCCAAATTCTATGTACCTGTCGAAATAATGTCCGGTTCCTTGTGATGGTTTGTATTTATTGGCTTCCACGCCCAATAATGGCCACTTTCCACGTGTCGAGCGAATGTGAAGAGCTAGGGTGTTTTCACATTTACCCCCCTAGCTATACAAATGAGCTGCCTATTTAAAAGGACGAGGGTTCAGATCCAAATCACATCATCCTCCCTTGCCGAGTCTTCATCAGAGCGTACCCGACAGAGATCCATTCCACCATGGCCGGTCGACGCAGCTCCTCCTCTCGCACCCCTAGCTCCAAGCCTGGAGATTGGGAGAGATGTTCCATCCCGCATAGCAAATTGGTGATGCTTCTGTCTAAGGGATTTCTTCCCCCAGCGTACCTGGTCCCAGTTCGAGCCGGGCTTGCCACCTATAATGGCGGAGAGCAAGCGGAGAGCCGTCCCAATCCCTCCAAGGGAGAGCAGGTGTGCCTTGTCCCTTATCTGGTAAGAGGGCTCGGATTCCCAATCCATCCGTTTCTTCGAGGGCTTCTGGAGTTCTATGGCCTCCAGCTGCACAACCTCACGCCTGCTTCTCTGCTGCATATCACGGGATTCGTAGCCCTTTGTGAGTTATTTTTGGGCTGTGAGGCTCATTTTTCTCTGTGGAAGAAGCTGTTCTGTCTGGTGCCCCGTTCTAAGAAGGGATCAATATATCAAGTGGGCGGAGCCGAAGTGTGGCATATCGCCGGGACCGGATACCTATCCGGGACCCCAAAGAAGACGTCCAAAGACTGGCCTTCAGAATGGTCTTATATAAAAGATGTCCCCCTTCCGGACCCTATTCGGATCGGCCTTCCAGAGTTTGACAACACCCCTTTGAAGAAGCATCAGAGCTGGCGTCCACGGAGCCCCCTGGAGGAAGACGACCGGGACATCCTTTATCTGATGAGCCGGATAAGCTCTTTAGCTCGATCCAGATTGACCATGATCGAGGTCATGGCTATATGCATTATGCGGGAGGTGCAGCCGCTCCAGTATAGAGGCCACCCCATGTGGGATTTCAACGGGGAGGATGACGCCACCCGCCACGGCCGCAAGGGGCCGGGATCCGTTGCTGATCTAATAAAGATTTTGTCCACTCTGTACAAGGGAGAAGAGGAGGAATTCCTCCGTGTCAACCCGCAGGGCGGATTCTCCATGTACAATCCTCCGAGCTGGGTAAGCGGAGATTTTTCTCGCCCATCCGCTTCGTATTCCTGTAGTTTAAGTATTCATTCTAGCTATTTCGTCGCAGGAGCTGCGCCGATCAGTAAAGGAGATAAACAGCCCTCCCCCACAGCCCGAGGACCCTGGACGGTCCCTTGACCCGGCCTCCCAGGAGGATCCGGATATATCCGTGGAGCTGATCGACGGGGTATTTTACCAAGGGAGTAATGACAATACCTTGGTGGCCATTATAGCCGATTACCCTGGGCTAGTTCCAGCCTCACAGGTGACTGAGACCGAAATCCCAACACTTAAAAAGGGATCCGTCCTTGTGCTCTTTTTATTGCCATATAATTGCCATGTTTTGCAGGGGAGGTCCTCGGGGCAGAAGGCCGAGCCCGTGGCAACTAGCCAACAAGGGGCCGCTAGGCCAGGCAGGCTGAAAAGATCCGCAGTCCGGATTGAGGCACTGGCGCAGAGGTATGGCACGCCGTCTTTATTACAAGACATTATTTACAGAGGCATACTAACGCCCATGCCTTCTTTTCAGGAAAAAGAGCGCTCGCCGGACTATACCCGGAGAGGCTACCAATCGCGCCTCCACAAGTCAGGCTCCAAGGCCAGACTCAGAGGTGGGAACGAGTACAAGGCATGCGCCGGGTGCTCCTCCGACAGAGGATACGGATAGACTGTCCGCCACTCATTCCGAGGTGGAAAGTGCCATGAACCACAGGCGTCGCCGGACTGTTCTTCGTGACGCTTGTTTCTCCCTAGAGGCATTGGATGCCTTCAACTCAGGAGACGCGCACCTCCGTGCCGCTCAAGATGGTCTAGCCAGAGCCACGGAGCAGTATGTAAAAGACATACGGGTGAGAAAATTTGATGATTATATATATCAGTAGCCCCTGAGACTTGAAACAGTTAGTATAACTGATTTAAGGATCATTTGTTATGTAGGTTCTTACAGAAAAGAATACTCAACTGTCCCAGGAGCTGGAAGAGTGCAAAGCCCAACTTCAGGCCGCATTGTCCGCTGCAGGGGAGCCCAAAGAGACCCCCGCTGGTAACATATCCGTCAAATGATAAGTATCATATTAGAGTGCGGCTTTATATGCAAATCTGACAAAAAAATTGCAGATGACGCTGGGGTGAATCTGGATAAGCAACAGCTCAAATGCTAGCTGAAGGCTGGTGAGAACGTGCTTACAAGGGTGAGGCACGAGAAGAACAATCTCCAAGATGCCAACACCAAGCTGGGCCTGGAACTGAAAGATGTTCGTGCCCAACTGTCGGACTCTGTTAAGGAGAATCGACGGCTTCGGCGTGGCATATTTAGTAAGTGCTTGAACGAACTTAAAAAGAGTTCAGCGGGGAAGCTGACTGACAGAGTTATGTCTGTAGGTATGTTAACAGGTCGTCCTGCCGAGGAGATGCCTAGTTCGATGGGTGATCTTCTTCTCGAGCTTGCACAGTTGCACGAACGAGTTCGGCAGGTGATGTGAGGCGTTGCCCAGGCCTTATGGCCGTCCGTCTCCCTACCCGAAGGCCTTGGAGAGCTTGCAGAAAAGCTGAAGGGAGCACGGCGGCGCTTCCGATTATGGAAGATATCGGCCTGCCGTCAGGGCGCCAGGGAAGCTTGGGCGATGGTGAAGACATGGTACATGAAGGCTGACCCGAACCACATGGCCGAAGTCGGACCTGTGGGGCCTGATGGCAAGGAGATCCCTGTAAATTTAGTGTACGGCCAAGTAGAATTGGCCGCAAAGTATTCCCAACAGGACTGTAGACTAGACAGCCTATTGGATGGCATTGAAGAGGAATTCAACCAGTCAAATTGACTATGTAATTGTAAAGTGACATATAAGATGCGTTCTAGCCGGATTGTAGATCGTTTGTTGTGGCGGACCTTTTCGCTTCAACCTCGGGACCCGACAGTCCGGAGTGTATCCGAATACCCTCTCGGTTATATAAGAACCGGGGCATGCGTGGAGACTAGGCGTAGGGGTCATTAGTGCTTTATCAGAAAAGTGCCCAACTAGTTATGTTATATTACATGGGTAGTAAGAAACATCTTCCAGAGAGAATAGTTCCGTTAAGGGTTCCTTTCCCTGGGTAGGCATGCCCTAAAGTGCATGTCCGGACTGCGACAAGAAGCGCAGTAAAAACGTCTGGGGGCAGATATGGTTAATAAATAAAAGTCATCTTTTGTTCACCGACTGAATATTATCTTAAGAACGCTAGCTTTCGGCTTCATCCAGTCTGAGGTACACGTCCGGCTGACCCGGCGGTAACAATCGCAGAGGTGCTCCCCTTATGACCTAGCCGAATTAACGGGAAGGTAGGGCATAAATACAAGAGCCAGGCAACCCAGCTTGGCCAAAACTTTAGTCATATCGATGCATATAATGGTGAAAAAAGGTACATGCGGAAGTATAACGCATGTGTTGAGCGTGATGCCTAGGTAAATAATTTAAGCTTCTGTGCAAGAAGCCCCCAGGTGTAGATAGTGCGGCTAGCACCTCTGTAGTGTACAAGTGAGGCACAAGGTGACCCTTGAAGACCTAGAGGAATAAAATAAAGAAAGGGAAACAAGACAGACAACGCATATGCAAAAAATGGACAAAGGGAAGGGACTAACATAAAGTCCAGTGCTAGGCGTAGAATCTTCGGAGCCTGGCTGCGTTCCATGGGTTCGGCTCGAGTCGACTAGTCGATGCATCCCGCAGTCGGTACGCTCCGCCGGTCAGAACTTGGTCGATGACAAGGGACCTTCCCATTTGGGCTCTAGCTTGTTCTTTTTCTTATCCGGCAGCCGGAGAACTAGTTCGCCAACGTTATAAGTTTTGGCTCGTAATTCTCTACTTTGGTATCTGCGGGCCTGTTGCTGGTAAAATGCGGAACGGGCTTTGGCTACGTCGCGCTCTTCCTCCAAGGTGTACAGACTGTCCTGCCGATCGAGCTCGGCTTCTCTTTCTTCGTACATGCGCACTCGAGGTGAGTCATGAATTATGTCACAGGGCAGGACTGCCTCTGTGCCGTACACCATAAAAAATGGTGTGTATCCAGTACTACGATTCGGCATGGTCTGCAGCCCCCAGAGTACAGAGTCGAGCTCCTCTACCCAGGGAAGGACTCTCCTTTCGGACTGTTCCACCACCGCCGCCGACAGCGAAGACGAGTGGTTACTCAGGGCCAAGCCCCTGGCGAAGTCGTAAGTATTCAGATACCAGAGTAACTCATAGCATACTTTTATTGCACTGCTTCTCCTAACGTCGAATTTGATCATGCAGTCCGCCCCGAGCCCGTATCGACGTATCCTCGTCGGACGGTTCCTTGGACTCATCGGATATGAATAGTGATACACTTCCAACCGCCTCCTCTCCTCGCCCTACGGACGATGTCGAGGTATTGTCTCAAGGGGCACCGAGCCGGGGGGAGATAGTCCCGGAGACGCCTCAAGGCGACCTTCCGGACTCCAGGCGCAAAGGGAGCAAGACTCCCAAGGGCCCCAAGTTCGGCCCTCAGCCAAACACCACGCCGGAACCTCCAGTGGTTCTGGACTCCGGCAGGCGGCCCCCTTCCAAGAGGGGCAAGCCGCCCGAGCCGGTGACCTCTGTCCATCCAGAGCCACCGGACAACCTGCTGGGAGTGCTTCGCGGCGCTTCCATCGACGAAGAGCACCGCACTATTATGAGTGCGGTGATCGAGAAGGTTCTGTCCGCCAAGAGCGGACTGACTGAAGCCTATGCTAGCCTTCTAACAGGCTTTGAGGTAAGTGTTTAAAATATAGGAAAATATTACCGCATAGACAATAGCCCCTGATGCTCTGTTTGGTGTTCACAAAGAAAAGTCGAATAGAGGATCAAATAATATCTGAAGGAGTCTAATACAAGTATGTCTATATGCGTATGCAGGCTTCGCTGCTGACCTCTGCCGCACTCACTGCGGAGGTCGCCGCACTGAAGCAGAACCTCGAGCGGTCCGAGAAAGAGCTCGGCCTTGCCAAGAGGCAGCTCGAGGAGAACAAAGGTAAGTAATACCTTGTCTATATGTATATAAAAAGATGTGGTTGCAAAATGATAGGATCATCATGGATGTGTCAGGAGCCACGGCCAAAGTGGCGACCCTGAAGCAAGCGCTATCCAAGGCCGAGAACAAAGCGGCCAAGGAGCGCATCGAGCGGGGGAAACAAGAGGCACGGGTGGGCGCGGTGCAGCAAGAGCTCCAGGCTCTCGTGACGAAGAACGAGACTTTGGAGCTTAACTCGAAGACGCGAGAGTCCGAGCTTGCCGCGGCCCTCGAGAGCACAAACGTGCCAAGGCTGAAGCCCAAAAGGCCCTCCAGGAAATTGAGGCGACAAGGAAGATAGCGGCGGGTAAGGCATTCATTATGCAAAGCAAGCATGTGAAAGTAAATTACTTGTTACTTACCCGAGTCTGGAGCTCTCCAGGAGCATTCACAGATTTGCCCCGTAGCGTGTCGGATGCCGCAAAGTACTACTAGGTTGAGGAGGGAAGCTCGACGGAGAAGTTGTTCTGGTCTCAGTATACTGGGACCGAACACCCGATGCCTGTGAGCGACCAACTGAAGCAACTGGTCGAGCTGCACAAGGCGGCCGAACAGGCCATAAGGGGCCTTATAGTCTGGATGTGGCCTGGCGACTCCCTTCCCAACAACTACTTCGGCCTGGTGAGGCGGCTTGTGGATGCCTACCCACGGCTGAAAGTCATAAAGCGGTCTGTCTGCATCGAAGGTGCACGCCGGGCTTTTGCCTGTGTGAAGGTGCACTGGGCCAAGATGGACGCCGAGAAGCTGGTGAAGGAGGGGCCACCGCAGGGCAAGGAGCATCGCCACCCTGGGATGTATTATGAGGGTGTCCTGAAGGGTGCCCGTCTTGTGGCGGACGAGTGTGCGAATGATGTAATTTTTGAATGAACTTGCTCGTGTGATCCTGTATTATGAAAACTTGTTCATGTGTGCTATGCAATTGAATTTAAAATATTACCTTCTGTGCGGCTGTTTATCAAATCTGAGAGATAGCCAGTCATCGGCTTCTGTCCCCATGCCACGAGTGCTGGGGTGTTCGGGATAAATCTGAGCACTCTTTTTCCCATTGTTGGGTCTTTTGAGGGAGGTGCTCAGCGCAATGAACAAGGCAATCAGACTATAATGCTTTATCACTCTCACTTAGCCATAGAAGTCTACAATTTTAAATTTTGGCGAAGCCCCTAGTATTCGGAAGGCCGAATTCGGGGCGCTATACACGCCTAAGCCGGACAAAGCCGACTCCTCGCCCTAAGCGGCATAAGTCTTTAGGGACTCAAGACCTCTCGAACAGTGACCAGCTCTCGCCTTATCATGACAGTCAGTTTTAGCTTTCTCTACTGAGGTGCTTGCCCAGATGAACCGGGGCACAATCGCAGTAGTTCTCCTAGTGCTACCTTAGCCGATATAGCAGAACGTAAGGTACGAAAACATGGGAGCCGGGGAAACCCAACTATTGACCCAAGACATGATTCAGAGCTGATGCATATAATGCTATAAGTTCGGGGTGCCGCACTGTCGAAAGTGTTCGGACTTCTCACGCCGTATTATGGGGTATGCTTAAGCCCCCGGCGTATTGGCCGTACCAGAGTGTACGGGTGCTGAATGTCATGAATGAACATATATATAAAAAAGAATAGAGAATGCGGTAATAGTCTAGTGCTATGCATTGTTTACTCAAAAAGGTGCGTCGAAGCAGAATGATACATGTAGTGCGATAAGCAAAAAGTAGGACTATTTGACATGTCCCCTCCAAGGGCAAGCTGAGGAATGGTATTTAAAGCAGGTATTTCACTCGTTATCAGAGACCACCTGGGAATTCCATGATGCGACGTAGCTTTCTGCCTCCTTGGTTGTTGTATCATGTGTCCGGCAATCGTACTGCCGGACGGGGTTTCTAGAGAGTAGAGTCCTGAAAGAGAGAGAAAAATAACAAAGCGGGAAGCCCCTAGTGCGATTGAGCCACGTTTTGGGGTGTGCCATAGTTGTGCCCCTCCCCACCTATGCCCATGGTATTTTCAATGTGTAATTATGTACGCGTGGCACGGATTTTGCCATTTGGCTGGGACTGGGGCGGAGGCCACATTGCTATGCGAGCTCGGAACGTGCCAGACACTCTTGTTGCAGATTACTTCGGGTGCGCTTGACGGTGTCCGGGTGTTTAATCACCGAACTGGTGGATTGCCTGAAGAGGCTACTTTGTGCTTCTGCTGCGAGGGCCGCAGTGTGCTCCTCCATGCGAAGAGAGCGCTCTGTGTTTCCATTGACTGTGATGACCCCCCGAGGTCCTGGCATCTTGAGCTTGATGTATGCATAATGCGGTACCGCATTGAATCTCGCAAATGCGGTTCGCCCGAGCAGTGCATGATAGCCACTGCGGAACGGGACTATATCGAAGATTAACTCCTTGCTTCGGAAGTTATCCGGGGATCCGAAGACCACTTCCAGTGTGACAGAGCCTGTGCAATGGGCCTCTACACCTGGTATGACGCCTTTGAGGGTCGTTTTTGTGGGTTTAATCCTTGAGGGGTCTATACCCACTTTGCGCACTGTGTCCTGATAAAGCAGGTTCAGGCTGTTGGCGCCGTCCATAAGGACTCGAGTGAGGTGAAATCCATCGATGATTGGGTCTAGGACCAGTGCGGCGAATCTGCCATGACGGATACTAGTGGGGTTGTCCCTGTGATCGAAGGTGATCGGACAGGAGGACCATGGGTTGAACTTTTGGGCGACTGGCTCCAACGCATATACGTCCCTTAGGGCACGCTGCCGCTCCCTCTTGGGGATGTGGGTTGCGTATATCATGTTCACCGTCCGCACTTGTGGGGGGAACCTCTTCTGTCCTCTGGTGTTCGATGGCCGGGGCTCCTCCTCGTCATCGCTATGTAACCCCTTATCTTTGTTTTCGGCATTTAACTTGCCGGCCTGCTTGAACACCCAACAATCCCTGTTGGTGTGGTTGGCTGGCTTGTCGGGGGTGCCATGTATTTGACACGAGTGATCGAGTATACGGTCCGAACTGGACGGGCCCGGAGTGCTTCTTTTGAATGGCTTTTTCTGCTGACCGGGTTTAGAGCCTTTGAATCTGGCATTGACTGTCGTATCCTCGGTATTGTCGCTGTTGATGCGGCGCTTGTGTTTGTTGCGACGTGACCTGCCATTGCTATCCTTGGTATCCGAAGTACCATGGTTCTTTGATATGTTATTACTGCGAGCCAGCCAGCTGTCCTCTCCCGCGCAAAAGCGGGTCATGAGTGTCGTGAGGGCTGCCATAGATTTCGGCTTTTCCTGGCCAAGGTGCCGGGCGAGCCATTCGTCGCGGATGTTGTGCTTAAAAGCTGCTAGGGCCTCTGCATCCGGACAGTCGACGATTTGATTTTTCTTTGTCAGGAACCGTGTCTAGAATTGCCTGGCCGATTCCTCTGGCTGCTGAATTATGTGGCTCAAGTCATCAGCATCTGGTGGTCGCACATAAGTGCCCTGGAAGTTGTCGAGGAATGTGGCTTCCAGATCTTCCCAACAACCAAAGGATTCTGCTGGCAGGCTGTTGAGCCAATGCCGAGCTGGTCCTTTGAGTTTGAGTGGGTGGTATTTGATGGTGTGTAGATCGTCACCGCGGGCCATGTGGATGTGCAGGAGGAAGTCCTCGATCCATACCGCAGGATATGTTGTGCCGTCGTATGATTCGATATTTACGGGTTTGAAACCCTCTGGGATTTGGTGATCCATTACTTCGTTTGTGAAGCATAGGGGGTGTGCGGTGCCTCTGTACTGGGCTATATCGCGACGCAGCTCAAATGAGTCTTGTCCGCTGTGTTCGGCCCGACCGGATTTACTTTTACTGTATCCGGTGTGACGGTTATTGTCTCATGTAGTGGCGCGCCCTCGTGATCCGTAGATCGATCTTGCATGTTTTGTTTTGTCCTCCAATAAGTATCGCAGGTCTAGCGTGTTTCCCCGTGCCTTGACATTTTTATTTGAGTGGCGTCGGGGTGCGGGCTGAGCTTTTGGCTGAAATGCCTCTTTGTCGCGGCCACGAGGTGGCCGATCAGCCACGTCATACGCTGGAGATGTAGGTTTTAATGCTTCCTCCTCTAATCGGGGTAGCAACCTGCGCTTTGGCCAACTCTTGTTGGGGCGTTCGAGTTCATATTCCTCGGCCGCAAGGACTTCAGTCCATCTGTCAGCTAGCAAATCTTGATCAGCTTGAAGCTGCTGTTGCTTTTTCTTAAGGCTATTTGCCGTGGCTATAAGCCGGCGCTTGAAGCGCTCTTGCTCGACGGGATCCTCAGGCACGACAAATCCGTCATTGTCGAGGCTTGCCTCGTCTTCGAAGGGAGGCATGTAATTATCATCCTCCGCCTCTCCATCTGCCGCTCTCTCTGGAGGGCTGGCTTCTCCATCCTCCTGCTCTAAATCTTGCTGGAGGGGATTGTCGTCATCTTCGGCACTGTCCGGAGTGCTATGATCTCCTGTGCCGGTATCACCGCTTTTGCCTTGGCGAGACTTAGAGCGGCGCCGCTGACGTTGGCGCTTGGGTTGCTTCTTGGAGGGGTCATCCTCCGCTGTCCCGTCGCCATTGCCTTCTTTGGGTGTGTCCACCATATATATATATCATATGACGAGGTGGCTGTCCAGTGCCCTGTGGGCAGTGGTTCATGTTCGTCTCCTGCATCGTCGTCCATACCGTCGATGTCTTCGGAGTCGAAGTCGAGCGTGTCGGTCAAATCGTTGATAGTGGCTACTAAGTGGGTGGTGGGTGGGCGGCGAATTTCTTCGTCATCCGCATCCCAATCCCGCCGAACATAGTTCGGCCAGGACTCTCCTGACAAGGAGAGAGACCTTAATGAGTTCAGTATGTCGCCAAAGGGCGAGTGCTGAAAGATATACGCGGAGGTCAACTCCATGATCAGCGCCCAGTCGGATTCGATAGGCACGGGCGCAGGCGGTTCGGAGTCCGTGGCCGAGGAAGAATCTGGCAGTTTGGCGTCACGGCTCCCATGAAGGGTAAGGTCGGTATTTGGCTCGATCGCCGCTGAAAATGCGGCCTCCGTGGCAGGGTCTATCCACCCGTCCTTGGATGGCGCAATTGGCTCCGAATTGAGGGTCGGAGCGGTTGCCGGTGCGTGATACGTCTCCAACGTATCTATAATTTTTGATTGCTCCATGCTATATTATCTACTGTTTTGGACTATATTGGGCTTTATTTTCCACTTTTATATTATTTTGGGACTAACCTATTAACCAGAGGCCCAACCCAGAATTGTTGTTTTTTTGCCTATTTCAGTATTTCGGAGAAACATAATATCAAACGGAGTCCAAACAGAATAAAACCTTCGGGAACGTGATTTTCTCATCGAACGTGATCTAGGAGACTTGGACCCTACTCCAAGGAGTCAAAGAGGCGGTCACGAGGGTGGGGGGCGCGCCCCCTGCCTCGTGGGCCCCTCGGTGCTCCACCGACGTACTCCTTCCTCCTATATATACCTATGTACCCCCAAACGATCAGAACATGAGCCAAAAACCTAATTCCACCGCCACAACTTTCTGTATCCACGAGATCCCATCTTGGGGCCTGTTCCAGAGCTCCGCCGGAGAGGGCCTTCATCACGGAGGGCTTCTACATCATCATAGCCTCTCCGATGAAGTGTGAGTAGTTTACCTCAGACCTTCGGGTCCATAGTTAGTAGCTACATGGCTTATTCTCTCTTTTTGGATCTCAATACAAAGTTCCCCCCTCTCTTGTGGAGATCTATTGGATATAATCTTCTTCTTTTTGCGGTGTGTTTGTTGAGACCAATGAATTGTGGGTTTATGATCAAGTCTATCTATGAATAATATTTGAATCTTCTCTAAATTCTTTTATGTATGATTGGTTATCTTTGCAAGTCTCTTCGAATTATCCGTTTGGTTTGGCCAACTAGATTGGTAGTTCTTGCCATGGGAGAAGTGCTTAGCTTTGGGTTCGATCTTGCGGTGTCCTTTCCCAATGACAGAAGGGGCAGCAAGGCACGTATTGCATCGTTGCCATCGAGCATAACAAGATGGGGTTTATTTCATATTGCATGAATTTATCTCTCTACATCATGTCATCTTGCTTAAAGCGTTACTCAGTTTTTAACTTAATACTCTAGATGCATGCTGGATAGCGGTCGGTGAGTGGAGTAATAGTAGTAGATGCAGAATCATTTCGGTCTACTTGTCACGAACGTGATGCCTATATACATGATCATGCCTAGATATTCTCATAACTATGCTCAATTCTGTCAATTGCTCAACAGTAATTTGTTCACCCATCGTAGAATACTTATGCTCTTGAGAGGAGCCACTAGTGAAACTTATGGCCCCCGGGTCTATTCTCATCATATCAATCTCCATCACTTTAATCTTGCTTTGCTTTTTTACTTTGCCTTTTACCTTTCACTTTGCATCTCTATACCAAAAATACCAAAAAATATTATATCTATTAGATCTCACTCTCGTAAGTGACCGTGAAGGGATTGGCAACCCCTAATCGCGTTGGTTGCGAGTAGCTATCATTTTGTGCAGGTACGAGGGACTTGAGCGTGGCCTCCTACTGGATTGATACCTTGGTTCTCAAAAACTGAGGGAAATACTTACGCTACTCTGCTGCATCATCCTTTCCTCTTCGGGGAAATCCAACGCAAGCTCAAGAGGTAGCAAGAAGAATTTCTGGCGCTGTTGCCGGGGAGTCTACGTAAAAAGTCAACATACCAAGTACCCATCACAATCCCTATCTCTCACATTACATTATTTGCCATTTGCCTCTCGTTTTCCTCTCCCCCACTTCACCCTTGCCGTTTTATTCACCCTCTCTTTCCCAATCTCCTTCTCCTTCTCCTTCCCTTTTTTCCGCTTGCCTTTTATTTGCTCGTGTGTTGGATTGCTTGCTTGTCATTATGTCTGAAATTGGGGAAGTTATCGCCGATATGGGCGATAACAATATCATGGAAAATTCTGATGCTCCTGCTGAAGAACCCCCTACCTACCATACAAAAAGATTTCGAATCGGTAGTGGTAATATTATTGGAAAAGGATTTATTCAAGATTTATTTACTTGTGCCGGTGCTTTGCCCTCTATGGGTGGTTCTATTCTCCATAGAACTAGTAGTCTTGCAGACGCTATTGCCAACCTTATCGTTGAACTTGAAAGGCAATTTATGCATATGCACCCATCTATACAAAGAGTTTTCCTAGAATTTTCTAATATCGAGCATTCTTCTGTTAAGCGTGCCGCTACTATCTTTTTGGCTCATGAATTAAGATTTATAATAAAATAAGCCAAAGAAATCTTTGCGCACTATAGGGTGGACGCTGGTCGTCCTCCCATAGAATCTATCCTCTTCGATCAAGAAGAAATTATGCGCTTTCAATCTCTTGACTATTTTGCTTTTAATGAAAACCTTAGAAAAAAGGTGCCAACCAATATTTTAATTGATAGAATCACTGAACTTAATGATGATTTGGCTATTCGAAATAATGAGCTAGGATGCTCTCTTGAGTTTAGGCTCACAAGGTTCTGTCAAAAGAATGTTTATAATGATGAATTGGTTGTACAATGCGAAGGGCCGAAAGAGGAACCTATACCTCCTAAAATTGATCTTGGGGACTTCTGTCCTATTAAATTTAGCCCTTTTGATTACTTTTGCTTGCCTCAAAGAAAACTTGCTGCCGAACGTAGAGAATATGAAATGAATTTCACCGATCTATTTTATTACTACGGCACAACCTAGATCTATCCTCGCTTTTATGCCTAGCTAGGGGCGTTAACCGATAGCGCTTGTTGGGAGGCAACCCAATTTTATTTTTATTCCTTGCTTTTTGCTCCTGTTTAGTAATAAATAATTTATTTAGCCTCTGTTTTGGTTGTGTTTTTTGTGTTTAATTAGTTTTTGTGCCAAGTAGAACCGTTGGGAAGACTTGGGGAAAGTCTTGTTGAACTTGCTGTAAAAAACAGAAACTTTAGCGCTCACGAGAACTGCTGTCATTTCTATTCGAAGAGTGCTATTTAGCTAATTCTTTTTGCAGATGATTAATAGATAAATTCCTCACGTCCAGCAATTTATTTTAGAATTTTTGGGGTTCCAGAAGTTTGCGTTAGTTACAGATTACTACAGACTGTTCTGTTTTGACAGATTCTGTTTTTCGTGTGTTCTTTGCTTATTTTGATGAATCTATGGCTAGTAAAATAGTTTATAATCCATAGAGAAGTTGGAATACATTAGGTTTAACAACAATATAAATAAATAATGAGTTCATTACAGTACCTTGAAGTGGTCTTTTGTTTTCTTTCTCTAACGGAGCTCACGAGATTTCTATTGAGTTTTGTGTTGTGAAGTTTTCAAGTTTTGGGTGAATTCTTTTGATGGATTATGGAACAAGGAGTGGAAATAGACTAAGCTTGGGGATGCCCATGGCACCCCCAAGATAATCCAAGGACACCAAAAAGTCAAAGCTTGGGGATGCCCCGAAAGGCATCCCCTCTTTCGTCCACTTCCATCGGTAATTTACTTGGAGCTATATTTTTATTCACCAACATGATATGTGTTTTGCTTGGAGCGTCTTGTATTATTTTTGTATTTGTGTTCTAGTATGCCACAATAATCCTTGATTTACACACCTTTTTAGAGAGCCATACATGAATTAAAATTTGATAGAATACTCTATGTGCTTCACTTATATCTTTGAGCTATGTAGTTTTGCTCTATGTGCTTCACTTATATCTTTTGAGCTAAGTAGTTTTGCTCTATGTGCTTCACTTATATCTTTTGAGCAGTTATAATTTTGCTCTATGTGCTTCACTTAGATCTTTTAGAGCACGGTGGTGGATTTGTTTTAAAGAAACTATTGATCTCTCATGCTTCACTTAAATTATTTTGAGAGTCTCTTAATAGCATGGTAATTTGCTTAATAATAATATGCTTGGTATTCAAGATTTGTGAAACTTTCTTTTGAGTGTGTTGAATACTAAGAAAAGATTGAAGCATGATAATTGTTTTGAGATATGGAGGTGATAATATTAAAGTCATGCTAGTTGAGTAGTTGTGAATTTAAAGAATACTTGTGTTAAAGTTTGTGATTCCCGTAGCATGCACGTATGGTGAACCGTTATGTGATGAAGTCGGAGCATGATTTATTTATTTGATTGTCTTCCTTATGAGTGGCGGTCGGGGACGAGCGATGGTTTTCCTACCAATCTATCCCCCTAGGAGCATGCGCGTAATACTTTGCTTTGATAACTTATAGATTTTTGCAATAAGTATATGAGTTCTTTATGACTAATGTTGAGTCCATGGATTATATGCACTTTTTCTCACCCTTCCACCTTTGCTAGCCTCTCTAATACCGCGCACCTTTTGCCGGTATCATACACCCACCATATACCTTCCTCAAAACAACCACCATACCTACCTATCATGGCATTTCCATAGCCATTCCGAGATATATTGCCATGCTACTTTCCACCGTTCCGTTTATCATGACAGATTCATCATTGTCATATTGCATATCCCGGTACACCGCCGGAGGCATTAATATAGAGTCATATTTTTTTCTAAGTATCTAGTTGTAATTGTTGAGTTGTAAGAAAAATAAAAGTCTAATGATCATCATTTTTAGAGCATTGTCCCAAGTGAGGAAAGAATGATGGAGACTATGATTCCCCCATAAGTCGGGATGAGACTCCGGATGAAAAATAAATAAAAGAGGCCAAAGAAGCCCAAATGAAAAGAGAAAGAAACGAGGCCATAAAAAAAGATAAAAGGCCCAAATAAAATAAATTAAAATAAAATAAAAAAATGAGAGAAAAAGAGAGAAGGGTCAATGTTACTATCCTTTTACCACACTTTTGCTTCAAAGTAGCACCAAGATCTTCATAGTAGAGAGTCTCTCATGTTATCACTTTCATATACTAGTGGGAATCTTTCATTATAGAACTTGGATTGTATATTCCAATGATGGGCTTCCTCAAATTTCCCTAGGTCTTCATGAGCAAGCAAGTTGGATGCACACCCACTTAGTTTCTTTTTGAGCTTTCATATACTTATAGCTCTAGTGCATCCGTTGCATGGCAATCCCTACTCACTCACATTGATATCTATTGATGGGAATCTCCATAGCCCGTTGATACGCCTAGTTGATGTGATATTATCTTCTCCTTTTTTTCTTCTCCACAACCACCATTCTATACCACCTATAGTGCTATATCCATGGCTCACGCTCATGTATTGCGTGAAGTTTGAAAAAGTTTTGAAAAAGTTAGAGTATGAAACAATTGCTTGGCTTGTCATCGGGGTTGTGCATGATTTAAATACTTTGTGTGGTGAAGATAGAGCATAGCCAGACTCTATGATTTTGTAGGGATAACTTTCTTTGGCCATGATATTTTGAGAAGACATAATTGCTTTGTTAGTATGCTTGAAGTATTATTATTTTTATGTCAATATAAACTTTTGTCTTGAATCATTCGAATCTGAATATTCATCTCACAATTAAGAAGATTTGCATTGAAATTATGCCAAGTAGCACTCCGCATCAAAAATTCTCTTTTTATCATTTACCTACTCAAGGACGAGCAAGAATTAAGCTTGGGGATGCCTGATACGTCTCCAACGTATCTATAATTTTTGATTGCTCCATGCTATATTATCTACTGTTTTGGACTATATTGGGCTTTATTTTCCACTTTTATATTATTTTTGGGACTAACCTATTAACCAGAGGCCCAGCCCAGAATTGCTATTTTTGCCTATTTCACTATTTCGGAGAAACAGAATATCAAACGGAGTCCAAACAGAATAAAACCTTCGGGAACGTGATTTTCTCACCGAACGTGATCCAGGAGACATGGACCCTACTCCAAGGAGTCAAAGAGGCGATCACGAGGGTGGGGGGCGCGCCCACCCCCCTAAGGCGCGCCCCCTGCCTCGTGGGCCCCTCGGTGCTCCACCGACGTACTCCTTCCTCCTATATATACCTACGTACCCCCAAACGATCAGAACAGGAGCCAAAAACCTAATTCCACCGCCGCAACTTTCTGTATCCACGAGATCCCATCTTGGAGCCTGTTCCAGAGCTCCGCCGGAGAGGGCCGTCATCACAGAGGGCTTCTACATCATCATAGCCTCTCCGATGAAGTGTGAGTAGTTTACCTCAGACCTTCGGGTCCATAGTTAGTAGCTACATGGCTTCTTCTCTCTTTTTGGATCTCAATACAAAGTTCTCCCCCTCTCTTGTGGAGATCTATTCGATGTAATCTTCTTCTTTTTGCGGTGTGTATGTTGAGACCGATGAATTGTGGGTTTATGATCAAGTCTATCTATGAATAATATTTGAATCTTCTCTGAATTCTTTTATGTATGATTGGTTATCTTTGCAAGTCTCTTCGAATTATCCATTTGGTTTGGCCAACTAGATTGGTAGTTCTTGCCATGGGAGAAGTGCTTAGCTTTGGGTTCGATCTTGCGGTGTCCTTTCCCAGTGACAGAAGGGGCAGCAAGGCACGTATTGCATCGTTGCCATCGAGGATAACAAGATGGGGTTTATTTCATATTGCATGAATTTATCTCTCTACATCATGTCATCTTGCTTAAAGCGTTACTCTGTTTTTAACTTAATACTCTAGATGCATGCTGGATAGCGGTCGATGAGTGGAGTAATAGTAGTAGATGCAGAATCGTTTCGGTCTAGTTGTCACGGACGTGATGCCTATATACATGATCATGCCTAGATATTCTCATAACTATGCTCAATTCTGTCAATTGCTCAACAGTAATTTGTTCACCCACCGTAGAATACTTATGCTCTTGAGAGAAGCCACTAGTGAAACCTATGGCCCCCGGGTCTATTCTCATCATATCAATCTCCATCGCTTTAATCTTGCTTTGCTTTTTACTTTGCCTTTTACTTTTCACTTTGTATCTCTATACCAAAAATACCAAAAATATTATATCTATCAGATCTCACTCTCGTAAGTGACCGTGAAGGGATTGACAACCCCTAATCGCGTTGGTTGCGAGTAGCTATCATTTTTTGCATGTACGAGGGACTTGAGCGTGGCCTCCTACTGGATTGATACCTTGGTTCTAAAAAACGGAGGGAAATACTTACGCTACTCTGCTGCATCATCCTTTCCTCTTCGGGGAAATCCAACGCAAGCTCAAGAGGTAGCAGTGCGGTCTCCCAAACACTGTCCGATGGTAGAGCTAAGTCATGCTCATCGTGACTGTGCGGCGCACTCGGCAGGGGCTCAAATTCGTCGAAGATCAAGTCTCCGCGGATGTCGACCATGTAGTTTAAGCTTCCAAACCTGACCTGGTGGTCAGGGGCATAAATCTCGATCTGCTCCAGATGGCCAAGCGAGTTGGCCCACGGTGTGAAGCCGCCGAATACAAAAATCTGTCCGGGGAGAAAAGTCTCACCCTGGACTGCATCGCTATCGATGATTAAAGGAGCCATCAAGCCTAATGATGACGACACAGAGTAACTCTCAATGAAAGCGCCAATGTCGGTGTCAAAACCGGTGGATCTCGGGTAGGGGGGTCCCGAACTGTGCGTCTAGGCGGATGGTAACAGGAGGCGGGTGACACGACGTTTACCCAGGTTCGGGCCCTCTTGATGGAGGTAATACCCTACGTCCTGCTTGATTATTCTTGATGATATGAGCAGTACAAGAGTTGATCTACCACAAAATCGAAGAGGCTAAACCCTAGAAGCTAGCCTATGGTATGATTATTGTTGGTCCTATAGATTGAACCCTCCGGTTTATATAGACACCGGAGGGGGCTAGGGTTACACACAGTCGGTTACAAGGAAGGAGATCTACATATCCGTATTGCCAAGCTTGCCTTCCACGCCAAACAGAGTCCCATCCGGACACGGGATGAAGTCTTCAATCTTGTATCTTCATAGTCCAACAGTCCGACCAAAGGATATAATCCGGCTGTCTGGATACCCCCTAATCCAGGACTCCCTCACCGCTCATAAGAAACAAGCTGCTTTAAGGGAAATATATAATTTTGTGCAAATTGAAGAAGAGAGTCTCCCACAAGATTGGGGGAGGCTTCTCCAATTACTTAATGCTTTGCCTGATCATCCTCTCAAGAAAATTGAAATACTTGATATCTTTATAATGGACTAACCGATGCTTCCAGAGATTACCTGGATAGTTGTGCTGGTTATGTTTTCAGGGAAAGAACAGTTGATCAAGCTGAATTGCTATTGAATAATATGTTGACTAATGAAAATAACGGGACACTTCCTGAACCAACTCCTAAGCCAACTCCGAAGAAAAGGAGTATTCTATTTATCAGTCCTGAAGATATGCAAAAGGCAAAGAAATCTATGAAAGAAAAAGGTATAAAAGCTGAAGATGTTAAGAATTTACCTCCTGTTGAAGAAATACATGGTCTTAATTCATCACCTATTGAAGAAACACACGGTCTCGATAACCCAACACATGTAGTAAAGGTAAACTCTCTCTATAGATTTGATAAAGCTGAAATCCCTCCTGCTAAGTTTGCTAGCCAATGTTTGGATGAATTTGATAACTTTATGGTTAAGCAAGAAGATTTTAATGCTTATTTTGGTAGACAACTGAAACACAATGCTTATATGATTGAACACTTGAGTGATTATATGGCTAGTGTTAAAGGTGAACTTAAAGTTATTAGTAAACATGCTTCTATGGTTACCACTCAAGTAGAACAAGTGCTTAAAGCTCAGAATGATTTGCTCAATGAATTAAATAGTAAGAAAAATGATAAAGTTGTTAGAGTTATGACTAGAGGTGGTATAATGACTCAGGAACCTTTGTATCCTGAGGGCCATCCTAAGAAAATTGAGCAAGATTCTCAAAGAATTAATATTGATGCACCTAGTCCTTCTAAAAGGAAGAAAAAGAAAAATGATAGGACTTTGCATGCTTCTAGTGAACCTGTTGGAGACACACCTGAGAATCCTAATGATATTTCTATCTCTGATGCTGAAACACAATATGGTAATGAACATGAACCTAGTGATAATGTTAATGATGATGTTCATGTTGATGCTCAACCTAGCAATAATAATGATGTAGAAATTGAACCTTCTGTTGATCTTGATATCCCGCAATCAAAGAATCAACGTTACAATAAGAGAGACTTTGTTGCTAGGAAGCACGGTAAAGAAAGAGAACCATGGGTTCAGAAACCCACGACTTTTCCTCCTAAACCATCCAAGAAAAAGGATGATGAGGATTTTGAGTGCTTTGCTGAAATGATTAGACCTATCTTTTTGCGTATGCATTTGACTAATATGCTTAAAATGAATCCTTATGCTAAATATATGAAAGATATAGTTACTAATAAGAGAAAGATACCAGAAGCTGAAATTTCCACCATGCTTGCTAATTATACCTTTAAGGGTGGAATACCAAAGAAACTTGGAGATCCAGGAGTAACAACTATACCATGCTCCATTAAAAGAAACTATGTTCAAACTTCTTTATGTGATCTAGCTAATAACTATGGACCCGAAGGTCTGAAGTAAACTATTCACACTTCATTGGAGAGGCTATGGTGTTGATGTCGAAGCCCTCCATGATCGATGCCCCCTCCGGCGGAGCTCTGGAAAAGGCCCCAAGATGGGATCTCATGGATACAGAAAGTTACGGCGGTGGAATTAGGGTTTGGCTCCGTATCTGGTAGTTTGGGGGTACGTAGGTATATATAGGAGGAAGAAGTACATCGGTGGAGCAACATGGGCCCCACGAGGGTGGAGGACGCGCCGGGGGAGGGGGGGTAGGCGCGCCCCCCTACCTCGTGCCTTCCTTGTAGCTTTCTTGACGTAGGGTCCAAGTCCTCTGGATCATGTTCGTTCCGAAATCACGTTCCCGAAGGTTTCATTCCGTTTGGACTCCGTTTGATATTATTTTTCTGCGAAACTCTGAAATAGGCAAAAAACAGCAATTCTGGGCTGGGCCTTCGATTAATAGGTTAGTCCCAAAAATAATATAAAAGTGTATAATAAAGCCCAATAATGTCCAAAACAAGATATAATATAGCATGGAACAATAAAAATTTATAGATACGTTGGAGACGTATCAAGCATCCCCAAGCTTAATTCCTGCTCGTCCTCGAGTAGGTAAATGATAAAAACAGAATTTTTGATGTGGAATGCTACTTGGCATAATTTCAATGTAATTCTCTTAATTTTGGTATGAATATTCAAATCCGAAAGATTCAAGACAAAAGTTTAATATTGATATAGAAATAATAATAGTTCTAGCATACTAACTAAGCAATTGTGTTTCTTCAAAATAACATGGCCAAAGAAAGTTATCCCTACAAAATCACATAGGAGACTCTCTATCATGAAGATCACGGCGCTACTTTGAAGCATAAGTCTGGTAAAAGGATAGTAGCATTGTCCCTTCTCTCTTTTTCTCTTATTTTTTATTTGGGACTTTTCTCTTTTTTTACGGCCTCTTTTTTTATTTAGTCCGGAGTCTCATCCCGACTTGTGGGGGAATCATAGTCTCCATCATCCTTTCCTCACTTGGGACAATGCTCTAAAAATGATGATCATCACACTTTTATTTACTTACAACTCAATACTTAGAACAAAATATGACTCTATGTGAATTCCTCCGGTGGTGTACCGGGATATGCAATGAATCAAGAGTGACATTTATGAAAGAATTATGAACGGTGGCTTTGACACAAATACAATGTGAACTACATGATCATGCAAAGCAATATGACAATGATGTGGCGTGTCATAATAAACGGAACGGTGGAAAGTTTCATGGCAATATATCTCGAAATGGCTATTGGAATGCCATGATAGGTAGGTATGGTGGCTGTTTTAAGGAAGGTATATGGTGGGTGTATGATACCGGAGAAAGGTGCGCGGTATTAGAGAGGCTAGCAATGGTGGAAGGGTGAGAGTGCGTATAATCCATGGACTCAACATTAGTCATAAAGAACTCACATACTTATTGCAAAAATCTATTAGTTATCGAAACAAAGTATTACGCGCATGCTCCTAGGGGGATAGATTGGTAGGAAAAGACAATCGCTCGTCCCCGACCGCCACTCATAAGGAAGACAATCAATAAATAAATCATGCTCCGACTTCATCACATAACAGTTCACCATACATGCATGCTATGGGAATCACAAACTTCAACACAAGCATTTCTCAAATTCACAACTACTCAACTAGCACGACTCTAATACCACCATCTCCATATCTCAAAATAATTATCAAGTATCAAACTTCTCATAGTATTCAACACACTCATAAGATTTTTTTATTAATCTTGAATGCCTAACATAATTAAAGCAAATTACCATGCTGTTTTTAGGACTCTCAAAATAATCTAAGTGAAGAATGAGAGAACAATAGTTTCTATAAAACAAATTCACCACCGTGCTCTAAAAGATATAAGTGAAGCACTAGAGCAAAAACTATATAACTCAAAAGATATAAGTTTAGCACGTAGAGCATTCTAATAATTTCCGAATCATGTGTGTCTCTCTCAAAAGGTGTGTACAGAAAGGATGATTGTGGAAAACTAACAAATAAAGACTCAAATAATACAAGACGCTCCAAGCAAAACACATATCATGTGGTGAATAAAAATATAGCTCCAAGTAAAGTTACCGATGGAAGTAGACGAAAGAGAGGATGCCTTCCGGGGCATCCCCAAGCTTGGGCTTTTAGGTGTCCTTAGATTATCTTGGGGTGCCATGGGAATCCCCAGTCTTAGGCTCTTTCCACTCCTTGTTCCATAATCCATCAAATCTTTTACCCAAAACTTGAAAACTTCACAACACAAAACTTAAAGTAGAAAATCTCGTGAGCTCCGTTAGCGAAAGAAAACAAAACACCACATCATGGTACTGTAATGAACTCATTCTTTATTTATATTGGTGTTAGACCTACTGTATTCCAACTTCTCTATGGTTTATAAACTATTTTACTAGCCATAGATTCATCAAAATAAGCAAACAACACACGAAAAATAGAATCTGTCAAAAACAGAACAGTTTGTAGTAATCTGTAGCTAACGCAAGTTCTGGAACCCCCAAAATTCTAAAATAAACTTCTGGACGTGAGGAATTTGTCTATTATCATCTGCAAAAATAATAAACTAAATATCACTTTCCAAATAAAAATGGCAGCAATTCTCGTGAGCGCTAAAGTTTCTGTTTTTTACAGCGAGATTAAAAAGACTTTCCCCAAGTCTTCCCAATGGTTCTACTTGGCACAAACAATAATTAAAAACAAAAAACACAACCAAAAAATAGGCTAGATAAATTATTTATTAATAACAGGAGCAAAAATCAAGGAATAAAAATAAAATTGGGTTGCCTCCCAACAAGCGCTATCGTTTAACGCCCCTAGCTAGGCGTAAAAGCAAGGATAGATCTAGGTATTGCCATCTTTGGTAGGCAATCCCTAAGTAGCTCTCATAATAGATTCATATTGTAATTTTTTTTATTTCTAGGGAAGTGTTCTATGCCGTTCCTTAATGGAAATTGGAATCTAATATTCACTTCCTTCATATTAATAATTGCACCAATCGTTCTAAGGAAAGGTCTACCAAGAATAATAGGACATGAAGGATTGCAATCTATGTCAAGAACAATAAAATTTATGGGCAAATAATTCCTATTTGCAACAATAAGAACATCATTAATTCTTCCCATAGGTTTCTTAATAGTTAAATCCGCAAGGTGCAAGTTTAAAGAGCAATAATCAAAATCACGGAAACCTAGCAAATCACACAAAGTTTTTGGAATCACGGAAACACAAGCACCCAAATCACACAAAGCATAGCATTCATGATCTTTAATTTTAATTTTAATAGTAGGTTCCCACTCATCATAAAGTTTTCTAGGGATAGAAACTTCTAACTCAAGTTTTTCTTCATAAGATTGCATCAAAGCATCAACGATATGTTTGGTAAAGGCTTTATTTTGACTATAAGCATGAGGAGAATTTAGCACGGATTGCAACAAGGAAATACAATCTATCAAGGAGCAATTATCATAATTAAATTCCTTGAAATCCAAAATAGTGGGTTCATTGATATTTAAAGTTTTGACCTCTTCAATCCCACCTTTAACAATTTTACCATCAAGATCTAAAGACTTCGAATTTTTTGAACGCCTTCTAGGTAAAGGTGGATCATATTCAGTCCCATCATTATCAAGATTCATATTGCAAAGCAAAGATTTAATAGGGGACACATCAATAACTTTTAGATCTTCATCTTTATTATCCCCAAATTCTCTAGCTTAGCGGCCATCTTATTGACTAAGGTGGCCTGTTTATCCGAGACTTCAGCTATTAACTTCTCAAGGTGAGCAATCTGAGATTTCAAACCATCAAATTCTTTAGTAATATCATCGAGCTCTTTATTCATAAAACCCATAAAGCTTTTTTGTTCCTTAAGCTCATTTCCAAAGAAATTATTATGCTCAAATTGTAAAACCATAAAACTCCTGACGTTGCTTTCGATCTCTTCTAACCTTTTAAGGCGATGATCACCAAATCTAGGTAGAGCCATCGTGACAAGCAAGCAATCCAACACACAAGCAAACAAGAGACGGGCAAAGAGAGGTAAATAGAGAAAGAGAAGGAGGTCGGAGAGAGAGGGCGAATAAAACAGCAAGGGTGAAGTGGGGGAGAGGAAAACGAGAGGCAAATGGCAAATAATGTAATGCGGGAGATAAGGGTTTGTGATGGGTACTTGGTATGTTGACTTTTGCGTAGACTCCCCAGCAACGGCACCAGAAATACTTCTTGCTACCTCTTGAGCACTGCGTTGGTTTTCTCTTGAAGAGGAAATCGTGATGCAGCAAAGTAGTGTAAGTATTTCCCTCAGTTTTTGAGAACCAAGGTATCAATCCAGTAGGAGGCCATGCACGAGTCCCTTGCACCTACAAAAACAAATAAACTCCTCGCAACCAACGCAATAAAGGGGTTGTCAATACCTTCACGGTCACTTACGAGAGTGAGATCTGATAGATATGATAAGATAATATTTTTGGTATTTTTATGATAAAGATGCAAAGTAAAGAAAGCAAAATAAACGGAAAAGGAAATAGCTTGTTGACGGAAGATTAATATGATACCCCGCAAAAAAAAGGAAGATTAATATGATGGAGAATGGACCCGGGGGTCATAGGTTTCACTAGTGGCTTCTCTCGAGAGCATAAGTATTACGGTGGGTAAACAAATTACTGTTGAGCAATTGACATAATTAAGCATAGTTATGAGAATATCTAGGTATGATCATGTATATAGGCATCCCGTCCGAGACAAGTACACCGACTCCTGCCTGCATCTACTACTATTACTCCACACATCGACCGCTATCCAGCATGCATCTAGAGTATTAAGTTCAAGAGAATAGAGTAACGCTTTAAGCAAGATGACATGATATAGAGGGATAAACTCATGCAATATTAAATAAACCCCATCTTGTTATCCTCGATGGCAACAATACAATACGTGCCTTGCTGCCCCTACTGTCACTGGGAAAGGACACCGCAAGATTGAACCCAAAGCTAAGCACTTCTCCCATTGCAAGAAACATCAATCTAGTAGGCCAAACCAAACTTATAATTCGAAGAGACTTGCAAAGATAACCAATCATACATAAAAGAATTCAGAGAAGATTCAAATATTGTTCATAGATAAACTTGATCATAAACCCACAATTCATCGGTCTCAACAAACACACCGCAAAAGAAGATTACATCGAATAGATCTCCACAAGAGAGGGGGAGAACTTTGTATTGAGATCCAAAAAGAGAGAAGAAGCCATCTAGCTAATAACTATGGACCCGAAGGTCTGAAGTAAACTACTCACACTTCATCGGAGAGGCTATGGTGTTGATGTAGAAGCCCTCCGTGATCGATTCCCCCTCCGGCGAAGCTCCGGAAAAGGACCCAAGATGGGATCTCACGGATACAGAAAGTTACGGCGGTGGAATTAGGGTTTTGGCTCCGTATCTGGTAGTTTGGGGGTACATAGGTATATATAGGAGGAAGAAGTATGTCGGTGGAGCAACGTGGGCCCCACGAGGGTGGAGGGCGCGCCTGGGGGAGGGGGGGGGTAGGCGCGCCCCCTACCTTGTGCCTTCCTGGTAGCTTTCTTGACGTAGGGTCCAAGCCCTCTGGATCATATTCGTTCCGAAAATCACGTTCCCGAAGGTCTCATTCCGTTTGGACTCCGTTTGATATTCTTTTTCTGCAAAACTCTGAAATAGGCAAAAAACAACAATTCTGGGCTGGGCCTACGGTTAATAGGTTAGTCCCAAAAATAATATAAAACTGTATAATAAAGCCCAATAATGTCCAAAACAGGATATAATATAGCATGGAACGATCAAAAATTATAGATACGTTGGAGACGTATCATTAAGCAAGAAGATTTTCATGCTTATTTTGGTAGACAACTGAAACGCAATGCTTATATGATTGAACACTTGAGTGATTATATGGCTAGTGTTAAAGGTGAACTTAAACTTATTAGTAAACATGCTTCTATGATTACCACTCAATTAGAACAAGTGCTTAAAGCTCAGAATGATTTGCTCAATGAATTAAATAGTAAGAAAAATGATAATGTTGTTAGAGTTATGACTAGAGGTGGTAAAATGACTCAAGAACCTTTGTATCCCGAGGGCCATCCTAAGAGAATTGAGCAAGATTCTCAGAGAATTAATATTGATGTACCTAGTCCTTCTAAAAGGAAGAAAAGAAAAATGATAAGACTTTGCATGCTTCTAGTGAACCTGTTGCAGAACTTGGTCAAATACACGACGTGGGTAGTCGTTCACTCGACGTCCTTCGATGATGGTAGGCATACACGTTTCTAGATGTTCGAGTCACCGATACAGGAACTTGGCGGTCCATGTAGTAGAACTTGGCGCATCCGTAGGGTGCGTGTTGAATCCCCGTAGTCGTACGCGGGTCGTAGGGGAACTTGGCATCCCTGAGTCGAGGGTACTGGTTCCCTTGGCGCTGTAGTCATACATGGTGATGAACGTCGGGGTACTTGGCGACCCAAAATTGCTCCTGTTTGGGTAGGTATCGTGGCAACAGCTCAAGGACGAGGCTCATGTCAGTGGCGCGCGGAACCCAAGCGATCAGAGGTTGTGCACGGCAGGCTGGGTCCTAGGTAGGGAGATGAGAAGGGACCAGATCCGGCCATGATCTCGCCGGACCTCGAGCAGAACGCAGTGGACTCGGAGCTCGGGCATGGGCTCCTCGCGGATGTGAGCGGCTCCGAGTGGCGCGACAAATAGGGAGGAGGGTGGAGCTCGGGACACCATGGCAGGAAGGATCTCGGGGCCGAGGACAAAGTCAAGCAGATGGCTTGGTTGCCACCGGTGTAGGAGGGATGCGGCGAGCTCCTCTGGGCGCGGAAAAGGATGGCGGTGGGTGCGAGGAGAAAAAGAAGGCCGTTGGATGAGGTGGATGCTGCTACTGCATGCCGAGAGCGCGAGGCAAGGCGACGGAGGGAGCCTGCGAGGGGCCCTGGCGGGGAGGTAGTGGAGGTCGCCGGCGGGCAGTGGTAGCGGCGGAGGTCGAGAGGAGGGTGAGGGCTCGAGCGAGAGGAGGGATCGGGCGCGATGCACTGCCCCTCTGCGTGCGTGTCAAGGCAGCGCAGGAGGGAGACGAGTGGGAGAAGGAAGGGATCGATCGGGAGAGATGGCGGCGCTGGAGGAAGGGATCAAGGGAAAGAGAGGGGGGGTCGATCGGCCTACGGTTGAGGGTGCCGGCTCGGCCTCTGGTGGGCTGAGAGGAGCAGGGCGGCCTGGCTGGCCTAGGCCCAAGAGGCCTGGCTGGGCTCTCTCTTCTCTCTCTATTAAAAAAAGGAAACTTAGAAGAAATGTTGAGAGATATTGGAGTGGAGATTGGGCATGGAGTTAATTTTTTCAGACTCTCAAAAATGAGATCGTTCCAGGAAAAATAGAAGTGGGCATGACTGAAAGTTTAAATTCAAACTCACTTGATTTACATTCAAATGGTTTGAATAGGAAGTGAGGGTTGGGAAGGTCTAAAAATGTTCAGGATTTAGGTGTTTCTCGGGAAAGTGATGAAAGAATTTATGGCAAAGTTGGAGACCAAGAATTGAGATAACAAAGGCATGGAATGTTTTGCAACTGTGTTGTGGTGAATTCCAAATTGTTGGAATATTTATAATAGCTCCCTAATAATAGTAAGAGACTTTTATATGTTATAAATAGAATTTCACCATGTGAACTTCCCTCGATTTAAATGGACCAAAGATCCATGCAATTTATTTAGCAGATTTTTAAAAACAGGTGCAAGCTGACATGATGCAATGAAAATGATGCAATGATGAATGCAACGAACCAAACAAATCACACAATGAATCTCGAAATCCAAGGAAGGCATCTGGAGTGCCAGTCTTGGGGCGTCCCAACTCTCCTCCACTTACAAGAGATCTCGACCCGAGATCTCAGGATGGCACCGGGGAGAAACGGAAGAAGAAGAGGTAAAACAAAGTTGCTTCTTTGACAAACGAGTGAAACCAATGAACCTTGAGAGGTTGAATTTTTCTGAAAGTAAGAACACTACAGAGTTGAACACAATTGAGAGAACTCCGGTAGAAAAGAGAAACAAGGAACACTATGTGAACCTTGGAGGTTGCAAATCTATGAATGACGAGCACAATGAACAAGAAGGAATTGAAACTACTCTGGTTGAAACGAGATGTGGAAGGAAGAATTCGGGCAGCACTTCGGTTGAAAAGAGAGGCAAGAAATAGAGCATGAACTTGACAAGATGGAATGATACTTGACGAGAGCAACAACACAATGCCTCCAGAAGAAAGAATAGAAGCTAGATGGCTGGAAGAAAAGAACCGAGAAGAAAACAACATCTTCTACCTCAAATGAATTTGAAAGAGCATCCTTAGGAGAAAGGCTTGTCCGGATTTGTTGAAAAATAGACAACAAAAGAATAAGCTTGTTGTGGGCTTATGGAAAACATCTCAAAATTATGAGGTGACAACCTGCCACTCACGGGAAAAAGATTTGATTGAGAGCTAGAAAAGATAGAAAGCTTCTTCCAACGAGGTGATAAGGAGAAAACTTGGATCATAGATAATCACCACATAGAGCAACATTCTTTAGGGAAGGCTGTAGGTGATATATCACCCAAGATACCTCCAACAAAGAGATTGATCGATTTAAAATATCTCAGTCTTGCTAATTTTGAATCATGAAACATGAACGGAAATTGTCAAAAACGACATAACACCACCTCAAAAGATAAGATAGAAAGAATTGCACTTCGGAATGCAAGATGAAGAATGTTTGAGCTCCTCCAACAAGAATCTTGATGAACACTTCGAGAATGAAATTAAATCCTTGATGAACCACTATGAAGAACCTCCATGATGAAATCCGGTAAGAAAAGAAATGGTAGAAAGGAAGTGAAGGTTGAATAGAACAAGAATTGAAGCATTGCAATGATTTAGATTAAACCCCATGACAATATAACCGAGAAAACTTGGAACTCCGGAAAAGGAAAAGATCAAACACTAGAACCGAGAAATTTGATGAACCTCCAGAATAAGGAATTGAATTTACTTGATGAAACAAGAATAATAATTACATTATGCTTATCCTTCATCAATTAAATTGATGACCCACAATGGATTTGGCATACTACTTATTCCCGTTGAAAAGGATTGATGAGAGATATAGCGCAAACTTGGTAAAATCTTGAACGACTCACCGGTAGGATTTGGAAACAATGAATGAATTGATATGATAACGAAGGAAGAGAAATCTTGAATGAACACTGTAAGAATTCAAAATGAAAGTAGTAAAGGCACAATTCACTGGGAAGAATTAGAAAACGAATAAATATACTTGAGGGAATTTTGATACGAGAGAATGAAGAGATCATGAGCTGACTAGATAATACTTGAGCGATGCACCGGTAAGATTTGGAGAACGAGAGCTGAAGGCTGAGAATGAATAATTTTGAGATGATGTCCTTTGGATGATCAAGAAACGAAAACAACTCATGAAATGCTCCGGTTGGGTATGAAAAGATTTTCTCATGATCGGGACAAATATGAGGATGGCATAATGCTAGAACCATGAACCTTCGAGAGAAGGGACAAGATTTAGAGGAAACACTTCTTCGGTCTTCAAAAGTTGAGAATGACGATGGGAAACACCACCATGAATTGTTGAGGCACTCCGGAATGAAGAATAGAAAGATTGAGCCAAATATGAAAATAATTTGAAAGCAATCTTGAAGGAGGCATATGACTGATGGAATCCATTCTTACGTCACACTTTGAAAAGAATATGAGAATACCTCCAGAAAAAATAAGAAGAGTCAGGTAAGATCCTGGGAAAAGACCTGTGGGTTAGGGCCCACTCAAGAGAAACACCGTTAAAATGATTTTGAAGAGAGATTGCACCGGTTGAATTAAATGACTTGAATGAGATAATAATCTCCAAATAGCTTGAACGGATTAAGAATGGAAACATGAATCTTCTGAGATATCTTCAGCACTCCAGATACAAGTATCGCAAAGTTAATGATCAAGAGATGCTTGGATAAGAACTTCCAACATGAGAAAGCATTTGAAACGAGGAAAGGAATATGATCAGCACCAAAAGCTTGAATTGAATCCATCGGAGAAGAAAAGAGAACGAAGAATGATAAAATTGAAGCTTCCTTAGCATCTTCTTGAGAATCACGAGATAAGAACATTGAAAGAAAAGAATGAAGAGACTTCACATCCATAAGATGGATACTTGATTAAGAAAGCTGAGTCCTTGAAGAAACAAGGGGTGGGAGGGCGTGAAAACAAATGCAACTTGGGGACGAATGAAATAGACAATCTTCAGGCTCCTCAATGACGCCCGTATGGAATACCTTGAACAGAAGTGCACCGGTCGAAAAGGGATTGACATGACAATCTCGATAAACAAGAAGGATTAGCACTCCCATAGAAATATGAGAACACCGCTTAGGAAAAGGTACGGAATCAACACTTGACTTCAAATCAACTCGAATACCACAACTCAAAACAAAACAAAGGATTGGCTTGTGGAATAAGCCGAAACAAACATATGATAGAGATTTCGTCCGAAATTTTCGTGGTGGGGCCCTCACGGGCTTGATCGTATAGCACCATCATGTACAAGGCAGTGCACATGACATACGAAGCGTCCCTGAGTCAGCATAGCCAAGGACTCTTTAAGACACAACGAGACCACTGTAAAACCAACCGTGGACAGGCGGACCACTAGACGTCGAACCCCAATCTCATATCATGCATTTGTCGGAAAGATATCCTAGGTAACTACTTGAATTCCCACCTATTAACTCCCAAAACTTTCTGGTTATGCAATCTAGTATTGGGGATACAGGGAGGCACAAATATATTACACAACTAACAAATCCTACACTCCAACTATATCCATCCGTCAACACATAACCAAGAAAACCTCAGAAATCGTGTACCTCATACCTTCGAAAACATCTGATATACTAGATGTGGCAATACATGTGATCGCTCTCCCCAGTACTGGGTGTCGTCAAACTACTCTCACCACAAAGAGTATAGAAGCGTTTTCGATGTCGGTGAACTCTGGTATTCCGGAACTGAAACGATAAGCATTGTGACACAAACACCTTGGAGCTCAACTCCCCGGGACACTGCCACAACCCCTAAATGTCAGGAGGCACCAACACAGAATCCCCATCACAATGATATCGCAATGATCCAACAATACCCGCGTGATCCTTAAAAATTGAATGAAAAAGAGGAGAGTGAAGACAAAACATCTACGTCAGGAGTCCTCACTAGAGCTACGAAGGGGCTGAGGAGTAAAAAGAATTCATACTCTCCGATGTAACTAAGACTCAAAATAGTTTCTTCTAGACTCAACAACGGAAGCGGTTTGATTAATCAAGGGGGCTCCTAAAGTCGGTAAGGCTCTGATACCAACTTGTAGCACCCAAGATGCGATTCTATCTCAATCACGTGATGAATTCATGATTGGGGCACAACCGCATTTCGAGTGCATAGCAAGGTGGATATCATTACAACATACCATGTACTCAATAGATGAGAATACAAGATAAAGGCTTACACTCGCCACAAGTTACAACATTCATACAACAATACATCAATACATAGCAACAACCATACAGAAGAGCAGGATCTGACTACAGATGAAATCAAATGAAAAAGAAGAACGACATCCACCCTGCTAGCCCAGGCTCCCTGACCCGGAACCTATCCCTTGATCGAAGAAGAAGAAGCAGAAGAACTCCAAGATAAGCAATCATCGCTCTCACGTCAGATAAATGCATTACTTGTACCTGTAACTGTTGTTGTAGTAAACTGTGAGCCACGAGGACTCAACAATCCCATTACCATGGGTGTCAAGACTAGCAAAGCTTAATGGGTATGGAATGGATAAGTGGTGAGGTTGTAGCAAGCGACTAAGCATTGTATGGTGGCTAACTTATGAGTACAAGAGTAAGATGAGAAACTACGCAAACGGTCGCAACTAGCAATGATTAATAAGTGATCCTGAACAACTTATGTCCAAACATAACCCCACCATGTTCTCTTCTCGAACTCCTTCGAAAAGAGACCATCACGGTTAAGCACACGGTTGGTGTATTTTAATTCGAATCTGGTGTCAAGTTCTCTACAACCGGACATTAAAAATTCCCATCTGCCACATAACCACGGGCACAACTCTCGAAAGTTTAAACCCTGCAGAGGTGTCCCAACTTAGCCCATGACAATCTCACGATCCACGGAGACAATCCTCCATCGCGGGACCCTCCGATCAGACTCGGAATCCCGGTGCACAAGACATTTCGACAATGGTAAAACAAGTCCAGCAAGACCTCCCGATGTGCCGACACCCGGATAGTAGCCGCGCGTATCTCGTCTCAGGCCACGACGGATGAGCGAAGCGTATAGGTACCAGATATCCCAAGTTGCCAAGAGGCGGTCCCGCATGGTGCTCTAGTTTGGGACCAACACCATCAGCACTGTCCCCCCTGTATTAAGTTGAATAATGAACCTCGGGTAGCGCTAACTCCCTATGCGTCAAAGTTATTATCATGTTTGGTTATTAGGTTGGGCAAATGTTAAAACCAATGTTGGGCCTTGCTGGAAGAGTTTTATTCAAAGCGAACTGTCAAGAGGGGCCCATAAACCCTCATCGTGTTAGGGACGCAAAACCAAGGAACATAACACCGGTATGATGGAAACTAGGGCGGCAAGAGTGGAACAAAACACCAGGCAAAAGGACGAGCCTTCCACCCTTTACCAAGTATATAGATGTATTAATTAAATAAGAGATATTGTGATATCCCATGATCTCCATGTCCCAACATGCAACAAACTGCAACTGCACCGGCAACTAGCAACACTATAAGAGGGGCTGAGCAAAGCGGTAACATAGCCAAACAACGGTTTGCTAGGATGGTGGAAAAAGGTTAGAGGCTGTGATATGTCCATTTTGCATCATGCTTTTATATCGATATTTATTGCATTATGGGATGTTATTACACATTATGTCACAATACTTATGCCTATTCTCTCTTATTTTACAAGGTTTACATGAAGAGGGAGAATGCCGGCAGCTGGAATTCTGGGATGGAAAAAGACCAAATATTAGAGACCTATTCTGCACAACTCCAAAAGTCCTGAAACTTCACGGGAGCAAGTTTCAGAATATATAAAAAATATTGGGCGAAAGAAGTACCAGACGGGGGCCACCTACCGTCCACGAGGGTGGGGGGCGTGCCCTACCCCCTAGGCGCGCCCCCCTGCCTTGTGGGCCCCCTAGCATCCCTCTGATGCCCATCTTTGGCTATATAGAGTCTTTCTTCAAGGAAAAAATCATAAGCTAGCTCACAGGACGAAACTCCGCCGCCACGAGGTGGAACTAATCTAGGGCTCCGACGGAGCTGTTCTGCCGGGGGAACTTCCCTCTGGGGGGGGGGAATCATCACCATCATCATCACCATCGATCCTCTCATCAGGAGGGGGTCAATCTCCATCAACATCTTCACCAGCAACATCTCATCTCAAACCCTAGTTGATCTCTTGTATCCAATCTTTGTCCCAAAAGCCTCAGATTGGTACCTATGGGTTGCTAGTAGTGTTGATTGCTCCTTGTAGTTGATGCTAGTTGGTTTATTCGGTGGAAGATCATATGTTCAGATCCTTTATGCATATTAATACCCCTCTGATTATGAACATGAATATGATTTGTGAGTAGTTACGTTTTTTCCCGAGGACATGTGAGAAGTCTTGCTATAAGTGGTCATGTGAATTTGGTATTCGTTCTATATTTTGATGAGATGTATGTTGTCTTTCTCTAGTGGTGTCATGTGAACGTAGACTACATGACACTTCACCATTGTTTGGGCCTAGGGGAAGGCATTGGGAAGTAATAAGTAGATGATGGGTTGCTAGAGTGACATAAGCTTAAACCCTAGTTTATGCGTTGCTTCGTAAGGGGCCGATTTGGATCCATATGTTTCATGCTCTGGTTAGGTTTACCTTAATACTTCTGTTGTAGTTGCGGATGCTTGCAATAGGGGTTAATCATAAGTGGGATGCTTGTCCAAGGAAGGACAGTACCCAAGCACCGGTCCACCCACATATCAAATTATCAAAGTACCGAACGTGAATCATATGAACGTGATGAAAACTAGCTTGACGATAATTCCCATGTGTCCTCGGGAGCGCTTTCCTTTATATAAGAGTTTGTCCAGGCTTGTCCTTTGCTACAAAAAGGATTGGGCCATCTTGCTGCACCTTATTTACTTTTATTACTTGTTACCCGTTACAAATTACCTTATCATAAAACTATCTGTTACCAATTATTTCAGTGCTTGCAGAGAATACCTTACTGAAAATCGCTTATCATTTCCTTTTGCTCCTCGTTGGGTTTGACACTCTTACTTATAGAAAGGACTACGATAGATCCCCTACACTTCTGGGTGATCAAGACTCTTTTCTGGCGCTGTTGCCGGGGAGTGAAGCGCCTTTGGTAGGTGGAATTTGGTAAGGAAAAATTTATATAGTGTGCTGAATTTTACTGTCACCTGTTATGATGGAACATAATCCTTTGTGGGGCTTGTTCATGGTATCTTCACCCCGACCAGTAGAGCAAAGAGCTCCTCAACCTACTGAACCTACTGAAAATGTTTACTTTGAAATTCCTTCAGGTATGATAGATAAACTGCTAGCTAATCCTTTCACAGGTGATGGAACATTGCATCCCGATTTGCACCTAATCTATGTGGATGAAGCTTGGAGGTATGCCCGAGGAAGTTATCAAGAAGAAGGTCTTCCCTTTATCTTTGAAGGGAAAGGCATTGACATGGTTTAGGCTATGTGATGATATGGGATCATGGAACTACAACCGATTGAAATTGGAATTTCATTAGAAGTTTTATCCTATGCATCTTGTTCATTGTGGTCGTAATTATATATATAATTTTTGGCCTCGCGAAGGAGAAAGCATCGCTCAAGCTTGGGGGAGGCTTAAGTCAATGTTATATTCATGCCCCAATCATGAGCTCTCAAGAGAAATAATTATTCAAATTTTTATGCTCGACTTTCTCTCGATAATCGCTCCATGCTCGATACTTCTTGTATTGTCTCTTTTATGATGAAGACTATTGAATTCAAATGGGATTTATTGGAAAGAATTAAACACAACTCTGAAGATTGGGATCTCGAGAAGGTAAGGAGTCAGGTATATAACACCTAAGTTTTGATTGTGTTAAATCTTTTATGTATACTGATGCTTTCCGTGAATTTAGCACTAAATATGGACTTGACTCTGAGATAGTAGCTTATTTCTGTGAATCCTTTGCTACTCATGTTGATCTGCCTAAGGAGAAGTGGTTTAAATATAATCCTCCCATTGAAGTAAAGTAGTTGCACCTATTAAAGTTGAATAAAAACTATCACTTATAATGATCCTGTTGTTCCTACTACTTATATTGAGAAACCACATTTCTCTGTTAGAATGAAGGATCATGCTAAAGCTTCAACTGTAGTTCGTAAGAGTAATACTAGAACACCTACACCCTCTGAGCAAATTAAAGTTGAACCTAGTATTTCTATGGTTAAAGATCTCTTGGCCGATAATATTGATGGGCATGTTATTTACTTATGTGATGAAGCTGCTAGAATTGCTAGACCCGATACTAAAAATAAACATAGACCTGTTGTAGGCATGCCTGTTATTTCTATTAAAATAGGAGATCATTGCTATCATGGCTTATGTGATATGGGTGCTAGTGCAAGTGCAATACCTCATTCCCTATACAGATAAATTATGCAGGATATTGCACCAGCTGAGATAGAGGAAATTGATGTCACAATCAAGCTTGCCAATAGAGACACTATTTCACTAGTTGGGATTGTTAAATATGTTGAAGTTTTGTGTGGGAAAGTTAAATATCTTGCTGATTTTCTTGTTCTTGGTTCCCCACAAGATAACTTTTGTCCCATTATATTTGGTAGACCCTTCTTGAATACTATTAATGCTAAGATAGACTGCAATAAGGATATTGTTTCTATTGGTTTGGGGGATATGTCTCATGAGTTTAATTTTGCTAAGTTTCGTAGACAACCCCATGATAAAGAATTTCCTAGTAAAGATGAAATTATTGGTCTTGCTTCTATTGCCGTGCCTCCTAATGATCCTTTAGAGCAATATTTGCTAGACCATGAAAATGATATGTTTATGAATGAAACAAGGGAAATAGATGAAGTATTCTTTAAACAGGGACCTATTTTGAAACACAACTTGCCTGTTGAAATTCTAGGGGATCCTCCTCCACCCAAGGGTGACCCCGTGTTTGAGCTTAAACCTTTACCTGATACTCTTAAATATGCTTATCTTGATGAGAAAGAGATATCATGTTATTATTAGCGCTAACCTTTCAGAGCATGAAGAAAAGAAATTATTGAAAACTCTAAAGAAGCATCATGCTGCTATTGGATATACTCTTGATGATCTTAAGGGCATTAGTCCCACTCTCTGCCAGCACAAAATAAAATTCGACAAAGAAGCGAAACCGGTTGTTGATCACCAACGATGGTTAAATCCTAAGATGAAAGAAGTGGTAAGAAAAGAAATACTAAAGCTTCTGAAGGTAGGTATAATCTATCCCGGTGCTGATAGTCAGTGGGTGAGTCCTGTCCATTGTGTCCCTAAGAAGGGAGGTATTACTGTTGTTCCTAATGATAAAGATGAATTAATCCCACAAAGAATTGTTACAGGTTATAGAATGGTAATTGATTTCCGCAAATTAAATAAAGCTACTAAAAAGGATCATTACCCTTTACCTTTTATTGATCAAATGCTAGAAAGATTATCCAAACATACACAATTTTGTTTTCTAGATGGTTTTGCTCAAATACCTGTTGTAACATCCCAAATTTTCAATTTGGAATGTTATACATTAGATCATCATTGCATGCCATATTTTTTTTTGCATTTTGGTTGATCCTAGAAATTCTACGCAACTCAATGAGCCACAGAGAGAGTTGGGGGTTTCGTTATTTTCATATTTGAGTTTTCTCAAATTTTGAGAATAGGATCATTTGATTTTATTTATTTTATCATCAATTATTTCTATTACAAAAATATGAGAGAGGGAATAAAATGACTTTCCCAAAATAAAGAAATATTGAGGATTTAATAATAAAATCAAATAGGATTTTATTTCAGAGTTTTTCGGTGTTTTATTTGAATTTAGGAAAAATGTGCGTTTTTCAAAATTTCATTTAGGTCCCAAATAAATGCTCACCTTGTGCGGCTTGATTTTAGAAGCCCGTGAAAATTTATTTCGGAATTTTTGGAGTCCGTTTAGTATTTCTTTTTATTTTTCTTCCGAGCATAATTTTTTTTTAAAAAAAATGAACCGACCTAACCGGGCCGTGTCCGTCCGGGACTCCTGCCCGGCAGGCTTTATAAGCCGGGACAGCCCACCCGGGCAAACCCTAGCCCCGAGCTGCCCGAGCCGCACGCGCCGCCGCCGACGCCACCAGCCGCCAGCCGCCCCCGCCCCGCCGACCCGCCGCCCCGCCGGAGCCGCACGCCGCCCGAGGTTCGCCGCCGCCTCGTTTTCCGTGTCGGTTTTTTTAGAAAACCGATCGGTTTTCGTCAGTTTTATTTTTTCGGTTTTTTTTAAATAGATCGGTTTTCCGGTTTATTTAAATAGCGAGCGTTCGTCCGTTCGTTTGTTCCAGCGAATGTTCGTCGTTTTTCTTTTTCTCGGATTAAATCCGCGATTTTTCTCATCACGATTCCCGATCCGATTTTCTTTTTAGTATAACTTTTCGCTCGTTTGTCGGAATCATGTGATTCAAGCGCCTAGAGTTTCGTCCTGCAACCCTCTATCCATTTAATCAACTTAAACAAGATTTTGCTACTGTAAAATTTTCCCTAGATCCAGATTAGAAGAACGAAGTTGTTTTCTTTCGCCGTTTGACTTTCGTTGTTTTGTTCGATTTGATTCTTTTTGCCAACCGGAGTTCTTAAGTTGAACCTTCTGGTTAGATCTCTTATTTGAGTTTTTACCCGTGCATTAGATGAGTACTTATTGTATGATTGTTTGTTTGTCTGCGATAGAATACCCGGAGTGCGCCGTGTTACTTCGAATCTCTAGGTTTCACGGATCATCAGCAAGGCAAGTAACATTTTGATCATACCTTTTCTACTACCCAGTTTTATTGCATTAGATCAACCCTCACACCTTGCATGGTTAGGATCTAATTAAATTGTGGGATGGGAAGTAGATGAGGTTGTACCTATTACCTGTTTATTATCAAACCTTTGGGAGTTACTTCTATGTCTGCTTATTATGCCATGCTATGCTAGTAGACGTGGATTGGGTGAGTGATATCCATGACAGATGTGAGTTTTGGTAATTAATGGTTATCTAAGATGGTAACTTAAACACATATCTGGGTGGATTGAGGCACCTGGGTATTCCAGGACTTGCCTGTTTTCTTTTGGACCGCCACCCAGGCTCAAAGGGATCATGAGACTATTCATAGTAGAAACTTCCGTGTGCAGCCACAAGCTATTATGGGCTCTAGCATAGTTGACTAAGTCGTGCGAACTCTTACAGTGGTAGACTAGCAGATGTAGGGGATGTAGGTGGTACGGTCTACCCGATCGTAAGGTGCTAGCGCTTCTGAAAGACTATATCTCGGTCACACGTCTTCTCAAACACCATGTAGTGCGAGAAACCAAACGGAGGCGATCGAGTCTTGTGGGGAAAAGTGCTCAAACCTCTGCAGAGTGTAATAAACTAATCATGGTTAGCCGTGTCCCTGGTTATGGACATCTTGAGTATCTAGTACCTGGATTATCATGTGAATCTCAACATGTTACTCTAAATTAATTTTGTTGGGTTATGTTTAATGATGATGCTTAATTGGGATTGATAATGCTGTCAACCATTCTCAATGTTTAACAACTACCATGATAGTTAAATAAATTTTATTCCTTTGAAGTAGGGAAAAATTGGCTTTACGCAAAACTGTAACCATAGAGATTTCCCCCAGCCATATATGCATATAGTATAGCTGTTTCATTCCATTACTCTCTATATGTTACATTGCCAACATATTCCATGTGCTGACCTGTTACGGGCTGCAACATTAATGTTGCAGACTTTTCAGACGATGATTAAGGAGTTTGAGGTCGTGGTTCTATACTCAGTGATGCCGTTGGAGTTGATGGACTCACTTATCTTCCAAGCCTTCCGCTGTTATCGTTATTAGATGGCCTTAAGCCATATTTATTGTAATAAGTTCTCTTTTGAGACACTCAATGTAATAAGTGTGTGATTGCTACTCTGCTATAAATCCTCCGAGTACTGTGTGGTGTCAGCATTACTGATCCAGGGATGACACCGGAGCACAGAGATTAGACTGTTTGAGGTCTGATCGCTACAGAGATGGTATCAGAGCACACGCTGACTGTAGGACACGACCACTAAGCTAAAGACCTAGATCACTATTCACTCTCTTCTCTTCTGACTTCTCATCTTTTCTACTCTTTTAGGATGGCGGATGCAAGGAACAAGTTCACGCAACCAGATGAAGATACACCCTTTGGACGTCACTTGAAGGAAGTCACTAGATACCTGAACATTGGAGTACCAAGCTTCACCGGAACCTACAACGCCACTTTACCTGAAGAAGAGCGCTGGATGATTCAAGTTAAAGTTCCAGGAAGGACGTTCATGCCAGTCACTGAGCCCATAGAGTTTTCTTTTGATGCAGCAACTTGGAGTCTAGGAAAGAGCATGGCAGCTCACATCACCATGGGACGCATTGGAGAAGTCTACCGCAATGATCTCAAGGATACTATCTACCAGATTTGTGGGCGCCGAGATGAACACTGGGAGATGATCAACACCAGGAAGGATAGATCAATCGCAGCTTTTATCCAGGAGCTAAACCAGCACATTCGACGACAGGAGAACCAGATGTGCGCCGACATGATAGATCTGAAGAAGGCTAAGACTAGAATCAAGGAACTGGAGGAAGAACTCAAGGCCACACGTGAAGATTATGAAGAGGAAATTGAAGTATTGGTGGAGAAAAATGACGACCTGATCAAGAAGATTGGAATATTTATGGGAGGCTCTACGCCAGTAGAGGAAGATGAAGAACCCAAGGAGATTCGCCCGGAAGGCTACATCATCATCGATGACACCGATTCGGATCCAGACGATAGCGATGATGATTATGTTGATGAAGCTGGAGCAGATATCATGGAGTCTGCAACCGAAGAATATTTCTAGTAGACCATCTCATCAGTAGTAGTAGTCCACCAATTAAATATAGTAGTCCGAGCACTTTTGTGATAGATAGATCGATTGTATGCCCTTGTTTGATTGAATGAAGTGAATTGTTTGCTTTTGCCTCATGTGCATATGGGTAGTGTTTTCTCTTTAGACCCCATCTATTCTTACATCTCATCTTTTCTAAACCCTCAGATGCCTCCGAGACGTGACCCCGGATTTGCCTTTCCAGCGGAGCTCACCCAGTTGATCCAGCAGCAGAACACATTGATGCAGTTGCTAGTCCAGAATCAGAATCAAGGGAACAACAACAACAACCCACCACCACCACCACCTGTTGATCACTTAGCCCGTTTTCTTAGGCTGAATCCGCCAGTGTTTTCCAGTAGCACCGAGCCGATAGTAGCAGATGATTGGCTCCGCAAGACAGCTAGGGAGTTGACCACAGCAGGATGCACAAATGCGGAGAAGGTGAAGTTTGCCGCACATCAGTTAGAAGGACCCGCAGCATCATGGTGGGAGAATTTCACAGCCACTTTCCCAGTCGACACTGTCACATGGGACCAGTTTCAGCAGGCTTTTCGTACTGCACATGTTTCAGCAGGAGCTATGGCCATGAAGAAGCGTGAGTTTCACAACTTACGCCAAGGAGGACGGACAGTTGGCCAGTATGTGGAGGACTTTAGTAAGTTAGCACGTTATGCCCCAGATGACGTCGCTACGGATGCAGCTAAGCAGGAGAAGTTTCTGGAAGGACTGAATGATGAGTTGAGCATGCAGTTGATGGTAGCAACCTTCAACAACTACCAGGAGTTGGTAGATCATGCTCTTATGATTGAAGGGAAGCAGCAGCAAATTGAGAATCGCAAGAGGAAGTATGGACAAGGGAAGTACAATTCAGGAGCTCAGCAGAAGCCACGTTTTACCCCTAGACCGGGAGGACATTTTCAGCATGCTCATGGAGGAGGTAGCTCACACAATCACAATGGCACCAAGAATGGTAATGGCAATGGAGGAAGCAATGGCCAGAACCGCACCAACCCACCAACCCCAGCCAAGAAGGACCTGAGCCAAGTCACTTGCTTTAAGTGTCTGAAGACCAGACATTATGCCAATGAATGTCCTGAAGGCCAAAATGGCAATGGAAGTTCTGGGAAGAAGCCGAACCCTTTCAACAGGGGACAGGTGAACCACGTTAGCGTGGAGGAGGTTGAAGCTCAGCCCGATGCAGTAATAGGTAAGTTTTTGGTTAAGTCATTTACTGCACTCGTGCTTTTTGATACTGGTGCATCGCATTCATACATCTCAAGGGGATTTGTGGATAAGTATAACCTATCAACCCAAGCCCTTAGGTCACCCATGTTAGTAACCTCGCCGGGAGCAAAGTATGTGGCTAGTCTATGGTGTGATCGGTTACCATTAAGGATTGGTAACTATGTTTTTCCCTCAGACCTAATAGTATTGGAATCCCAAGGATTGGATGTGATATTAGGCACGGATTGGTTATCAAAGTATGAAGGGAATATTGAATGTGCTAGTAAGTCAATTTTGCTTAACACCCCAGAAGGGAGAAGGATCAAGTATGTATCCCGACATGTGCCAAAGAGGACTCAAGTAAATTGCCTAACAGGAGTTATGCAGGAGGAAGTACCAGTGGTAAGGGATTTCCCTGAAGTATTTCCAGAGGAGTTGCCAGGCATGCCACCGGATAGAGATATTGAGTTTTTGATTGAGCTATTGGCAGGCAGAGGGCCAATATCAAAGAGACCATATAGGATGCCAGCAAAGGATTTGGTGGAAATTAAGAAGCAGATTAAGGAGTTACTAGACAAGGGATATATCCGCCCAAGTTCTTCACCTTGGGGATCGCCAGTACTTCTAGTGGAGAAGAAGGATGGATCGTTAAGGATGGTTGTTGATTATCGAGGATTGAACGAAGTAACGATCAAGAACAAGTACCCACTACCAATGATTAATGATCTGTTTGATCGATTGCAAGGAGCTAAAGTATTTTCCAAGATCGATCTGCGATCAGGATACCACCAGTTGAAGATTCGAGAACAGGATATTTCGAAGACAGCTTTTACCACCAGGTATGGGCTGTACGAGTATACCGTTATGTCATTTGGTCTGATTAACGCACCTGCCTATTTTATGAACATGATGAACAAAGTGTTTATGGAGTTTTTGGATAAGTTCGTCGTAGTGTTCATTGATGATATCCTGGTTTATTCGAAGAATGAAGAAGGATATTGCAGAGTATGTAGCAATTTGGGATGTATGTCAGAAAGTAAAGGCAGAGCATCAAAAGCCAGCAGGATTGTTACAACCATTGCCGCTACCCGAATGGAAGTGGGATAAGCTAGGCATGGATTTTATCACGGGATTACCCAGGACTCGTTCAGGCTATGACTCGATTTGGGTTGTAGTTGATCGATTGATAAAGGTAGCTCATTTTATCCCGATAAAGACCAATTACACTAGTGCTAAGTGGGCAAAGATATACATGACCAGGATCGTATGTTTGCATGGAGTTCCAAGGAGTATCGTATCAGATAGAGGAACCCAGTTTACCTCAAAGTTCTGGAAGCAGTTGCACGAAACTTTGGGTACCAGGCTAGAATTCAGTACAGCTTTTCATCCACAGACAGATGGACAGACCGAGAGGGTCAATCAGATTTTGGAGGATATGCTGAGAGCTTGTGTGCTAGATTATGGAACTAGTTGGGATGATAATTTGCCATATGCAGAGTTCTCTTACAACAACAGTTAACAAGCCAGTTTAAAGATGGCCCCTTCTGAAGCTTTGTACGGAAGGAGGTGCAGGACACCGTTGTCATGGGACGAAGTTGGAGACCGCCAGTTGTTTGGACCTGACTTGATTGAAGAGTCTGAACAGAAGGTGAAGTTGATTCGCGATAGGCTCAAGGTAGCCCAGTCCAGACAGAAAAGTTATGCAGATTCTAAACGCAAGGAGACAGTTTACGAAGTCGGAGATAGAGCTTATCTTCGAGTATCTCCACTTCGGGGAACAAAGCATTTTGGAGTTAAAGGGAAGTTAGCACCACGATTTGTAGGACCATATCGAGTTTTGGAGCGTATGGGAGAAGTGGCCTACAAGTTGGAATTGCCTGAAGGATTGTCAGGAGTTCATGATGTGTTCCATGTTTCTCAGTTAAAGAAATGCCATGCGGAGATGGCTGACATACCTCTGAGAGACACAGTGCCTTTGGAAACTATTCAGTTGGATAACGATTTGACGTACGAGGAGAAACCAATTAAGATCCTCGAGTTTGCCAGCCGAGTTACTCGCAGCAAGGTTATCAAGTTTTGCAAAGTTCAGTGGAGCCACCACACAGAGGATGAAGCCACCTGGGAGCGAGAGGAAGATTTGTTCAAGGACCACCCTCACCTATTTTCTAGCCAACCTGAATCTCGAGGGCGACATTCATCTTAAGGGGGGTAGGTTTGTAACATCCCAAATTTTCAATTTGGAATGTTATACATTAGGTCATCATTGCATGCCATATTTTATTTTGCATTTTGGTTGATCCTAAAAATTCTACGCAACTCAATGACCCACGGAGAGAGTTGGGGGTTTTGTTATTTTCATATTTGATTTTTCTCAAATTTTGAGAATAGGATCATTTGATTTTATTTATTTTATCATCAATTATTTCTCTTACAAAAATATGACAGAGGGAATAAAATGACTTTCCCAAAATAAAGAAATATTGAGGATTTAATAATAAAATCAAATAGGATTTTATTTCGGAGTTTTTCGGTGTTTTATTTGAATTTAGGAAAAAATGTGCGTTTTTCAAAATTGCATTTAGGTCCCAAATAAATGTTCACCTTGTGCGGCTTGATTTTAGAAGCCCGTGAAAATTTATTTCGGAATTTTTGGAGTCCGTTTAGTATTTCTTTCTATTTTTCTTCCGAGTGTAATTTTTTTTTAAAAAAATGAACCGACCTAACCGGGCCATGTCCATCCGGGACTCTGGCCCGACAGGATTTATAAGCCGGGGCAGCCCACTCGGGCAAACCCTAGCCCCGAGCCGCCCGAGCCGCACGCGCCGCCGCCGCCGCCCGCCTGCGCCACCGCCGCCGCCAGCCGCTAGCCGCCGCCGCCGCCCCGCCGGAGCCGCACGCCGCCCGAGGTTCGCCGCCGCCTCGTTTTCCGTGCCGGTTTTTTTAGAAAACCGATCGGTTTTCGTCGGTTTTATTTTTTCGTTTTTTTAAATAGATCAGTTTTCCGGTTTATTTAAATAGCGAGCGTTCGTCCGTTCGTTCGTTCCAGCGAATGTTCGTCGTTTTTCTTTTTCTCGGATTAAATCCGCGATTTTTCTGATCGTGATTCCTGATCCGATTTTCTTTTTAGTATAACTTTTCGCTCGTTTATCGGAATCATCCGATTCAAGCGCCTAGAGTTTCGTCTTGAAACCCTCTATCCGTTTAATCAACTTAAACAACATTTTGCTACTGTAAAATTTGCCCTAGATCCAGATTAGTAGAACGAAGTTGTTTTCTTTCGCCATTTGACTTTCGTTGTTTTGTTTGATTTGATTCTTTTTGCCAACCGGAGTTCTTAAGTTGAATCTTCTGGTTAGATATCTTATTTGAGTTTTACCCGTGCATTAGATGAGTACTTATTGTATGCTTGTTTGTTTGTCTACGATAGAATACCCGGAGTGCGCCGCCTGTTACTTCGAATCTCTTGGTTTCGCGGATCATCAGCAACACAAGTAACACTTTGATCATACCTTTTCTACTACCCAGTTTTATTGCATTAGATCAACCCTCACACCTTTCATGGTTAGGATCTAATTAAATTGTGGGATGGGAAGTAGATGAGGTAGTACCTATTACCTGTTTATTATCAAACCTTTGGGAGTTACTTCTACGTTTGCTTATTATGCCATGCTATGCTAGTAGACGTGGATTGGGTGAGTGATATCCATGACAGATGTGAGTTTTGGTAATTAATGGTTATCTAAGGTGGCAACTTAAACACACATCTGGGTGGATTGAGGCACCTGGGTATTCCAGGACTTGCCTGTTTTCTTTTGGACCGCCACCCAGGCTCAAAGGGATCATGAGACTATTCATACTAGAAACTTCCGTGTGCAGCCACAAGCTATTATGGGCTCTAGCATAGTTGACTAAGTCGTGTGAACTCTTACAGTGGTAGACTAGCAGATGTAGGGGATGTAGGTGGTACGGTCTACCCGATCGTAAGGTGCTAGCGCTTCTGAAAGACTATGTCTCGGTTATCCGTCTTCTCAAACACCATGTAGTGCGAGAAACCAAACGGAGGCAATCGAGTCTTGTGGGGAAAAGTGCGCAAACCTCTGCAGAGTGTAATAAACTACTCATGGTTAGCCGTGTCCCCGGTTATGGACATCTTGAGTATCTAGTACCTGGATTATCATGTGAATCTCAACATGTTACTCTAAATTAATTTTGTTGGGTTATGTTTAATGATGATGCTTAATTGGGATTGAGAATGCTGTCAACCATTCTCGATGTTTAACAACTACCATGATAGTTAAATAAATTTTATTCCTTTGAAGTAGGGAAAAATTGGCTTTACGCAAAACTGTAACCATAGAGCTTTCCACCAGCCATATATGCATATAGTATAGCTGTTTCATTCCATTACTCTCTATGTGTTACATTGCCAGCATATTCCATGTGCTGACCCGTTACGGGCTGCAACGTTAATGTTGCAGACTTTTCAGACGATGATTAAGGAGTTTGAGGTCGTGGTTCTATACTCAGTGATGCCGTTGGAGTTGATGGACTCACTTATCTTCCAAGCCTTCCGTTGTTATCGTTATTAGATGGCCTTAAGCCATATTTATTGTAATAAGTTCTCTTTTGAGACACTCGATGTAATAAGTGTGTGATTGCTACTCTGCTATAAATCCTCCGAGTACTGTGTGGTGTCAGCATTACTGATCCAGGGATGACACCGGAGCACAGAGATCAGACTGTTTGAGGTCTGGTCGCTACACCTGTGTCCCAAGAGGATCAAGAAAAGACAACCTTTACTTGCCCTTTCGGTACCTTTGCTTATAGACGTATGCCTTTTGGATTATGCAATGCACCTGCTACTTTTCAAAGATGTATGACTGCTATAATCTCTGACTTTTGTGAAAAGATTGTTGAGCTATTCATGGATGATTTTTCTGTTTATGGAACTTCTTTTGATGATTGCTTAAGCAACCTTGATCGAGTTTTGCAGAGATGTGAAGAAACTAATCGTGTCTTGAATAGGGAGAAGTGCCACTTTATGGTGAATGAAGGTATTGTCTTGGGGCATAAATTTTTTGAAAGAGGTATTGAAGTTGATAAAGCTAAAGTTGATGCTATTGAAAAGATGTCGTGTCCTAAGGACATTAAAGGTATAAGAAGCTTCCTTGGTCATGCCGGTTTTTATAGGAGGTTCACTAAGGACTTGTCTAAAATTTCTAGGCCTCTGACTAATCTCTTAAAAAATGATGTTCCTTTTATCTTTGATGATGATTGCGTAGAAGCATTTGAAATACTTAAGAAAGATTTGTTTTCTGCACCTATTGTTCAGCCTCCTGATTGGAATCTACCATTTGAAATCATGTGTGATGCTAGTGATTATGCTGTAGGGGCTGTTCTAGGACAAAGAGTTGATAAGAAATTAAATGTTATCCAATATGCTAGTAAGACTCTGGACAGTGCCTAGAGAAATTATGCTACTACTGAAAAAGAATTTTTAGCAGTTGTATTTGCTTGTGATAAGTTCAGACCTTATATAGTTGATTCTAATGTAACTGTTCACACTGATCATGCTGCTATTAAATATCTTATGGAAAAGAAAGATGCTAAACCTAGACTTATTAGATGGGTTCTCATGCTACAAGAATTTGATTTGCATATTATTGATAGAAAGGGAGCTGAGATCCCCGTTGTAGACAACTTGTGTAGGTTAGAGAATGTTTTTGATGACCCACTACCTATTGATGACAGCTTTCCTGATGAACAACTAGCTATCATAAATGCTTCTCGTACTGCTCCATGGTATGCTGATTAGGCTAATTATATTTTTGCTCAATTTATACCACCTAGTTTCACATACCAGCAAAAGAAAAAGTTCTTTTATGATTTAAGACATTACTTTTGGGATGACCCACACCTTTATAAAGAAGGAGTAGATGGTGTTATTAGACGTTGTATACCTGAGCATGAACAGGAACATATCCTATGTAAGTGTCACTCTGAGGCTTATGGAGGACACCATGCTGGAGATAGAACTGCACACAAGGTATTGCAATCCGGTTTTCATTGGCCTACTCTCTTCAAAGATGCCCGTAAGTTTGTTTTGTCTTGTGATGAATGTCAAAGAATTGGTAATATTAGTAGACGTCACGAAATGCGTATGAATTATTCACTTGTTATTGAACCATTTGATGTTTGGGGCTTTGTATACATGGGACCGTTTCCTTCCTCTAATGGGTATACACATATTTTAGTTGCTGTTGATTACATTACTAAGTGGGTAGAAGCTATTCCAACTAGTAGTGCTGATCATAACACCTCTATTAAAATGCTTAAAGAAGTTATTTTTCCGAGGTTTGGAGTCCATAGATACTTAATGACTGATGGTGGTTCACATTTTATTCATGGTGCCTTTCGTAAAATGCTTGCTAAGTATGATGTTAATCATATAATTGCATCTCCATATCATCCACGGTCTAGTGGTCAACTAGACTTGAGTAATAGAGAGCTTAAATTAATTTTGCAAAAAGATTGTTAATAGATCTAGGAAGAATTGGTCCAAGAAACTTGATGATGCATTATGGGCCTATAGAACTGCATACAAAAATCCTATGGGTATGTCTCCATATAAAATGGTTTATGGAAAGGCATGTCACTTACCTCTTGAATTAGAACATAAGGCATATTGGGCCATTAAAGAGCTCAACTATGATTTCAAACTTGCCGGTGAGAAGAGGCATTTTGACATTAGCTCACTTGATGAATGGAGAACCCAGGCCTATGAGAATGCCAAACTGTTCAAAGAAAAAGTTAAAAGATGGCATGATAAAAGGATACAAAAACACGAGTTTAATGTAGGTGATTATGTATTGTTATACAACTCTCGTTTAAGATTTTTTGCAGGAAAACTCCTCTATAAATGGGAAGGTCCTTACGTTATCGAGGAGGTCTATCGTTCTGGTGGCATAAAAATCAACAACTTCGAAGGTACAAATCCGAGGGTGGTGAACGGTCAAAGAATCAAACATTATATCTCAGGTAATCCTATAAATTTTGAAACTAATGTTATTGAAACCGTAACCCCGGAGGAATACATAAGGGCCATTTCCAAAACGTTTCAGACTCCGAAAAGGAAGAGGTATGAGGTACGGTAAGTAAACCGACTCCAAAACAGTTCTAATAGCAATTTTTCTCCGTTTTGGAATATTAAAAAAAATAGGAAAATAAGAAGCAGTCCAGGAAGGACACGAGGCGTCCACGAGGGTGGAGGGCGGGCACTACCCCCTTGGGCGTGCCCCCTGCCTCGTGGGCACCTCGTGTGCTCTCCGGACAACGTTTTCTTGCACGATACTTCCTTTGGTCGGTAAAAATTCATTATATAATCTTCCAAAGGTTTTGACCACCGTACCACGCAAATATCTCTTGTTTTTGTTTCAAGTTGTTTCCTGCCAGGGTTGTCAAGGCCAGGCATCATGTCGTCCCCCTCCTCCAACAACAATGAGGGCAACGATGCTTGGCGAATGAAGATAGCGCTGAAGAGAGAAGAGCCTAGAGAGATCAACAAGGATGATGGGATCAAGAAGGCCATGGGTGATCAAGTTCCGGCAGTAGTAGAACAAGACATCCTTCAACCTCATCACAACCTCTTTACCCCAACGGAGATTGAAGCTTTCAAGATGATCGAGTTAGATCACATTCAAAACAAGTATCTCACAAGTGAAAATATTTTGTTGAAGGAGCATATCATCGCACACAAGGGCATTATCCGCAAATTGGAGGATCTCCTACGCTCGATGTGTGACTATCCATCATCACCAACACCTTCTTCACCAACAAAGAAGGAGACTTAAGCACATGGGTATGGGCACTCCCCTTGGCATCTGCCAAGCTTAGGGGAGTGCCCCGGTATCGTATCACCATCACTTTTATCTTTACCGCTTTTCTTAGTTCGATCCTTTTGGTAATATCTTGATCTAGTAGAATAAAGTTTTAGTATGATCTAGTTTTGAGTTTTGCTTTATGATCCCTCTATGTAATTGAGTCCATGAGCTATATATAATAAATATTAGTGTTGAGTCAAGGGTTTGATTATCTTGCTATGATCTTGAGGGAATAAAATAAAAGAAAAAGAATAAAAAGAAATAAAGGGATCATATGGATCTTATAGAGAGTAATGACTTCACATATAAAGAGTATGATGAATAAAAGTTGTTGAGAGTTGACAAACATAGATTTGGTCATCGTTGCAATTAATAGGAAGTAATAAAGAAAGAGAGGTTTTCACATATAAATATACTATCTTGGACATCTTTTATGATTGTGAGCACTCATTAAAATATTACATGCTAAAGAGTTCATGTTGGACAAGTAAGACAACGTAATGAGATATGTTTTCTTACATCTGAGATAAATTATATTATCATGGATCATCCAACATGTTGAGCTTTCCTTTCCCTCTCATGCTAGCCAAATTCTTTGCACCAAGTAGAGATACTACTTGTGCTTTCAAATATCCTTAAACCCAGTTTTTCCATTAGAGTCCACCATATCTACCTATGGATTGAGTAAGATCCTTCAAGTAAGTTGTCATCGTTGCAAGCAATAAAAATTGCTCTCTAAATATGTATGATTTATTAGTGCGGAGAAAATAAGCTTTATACGATCTTGTGATGTGGAAGAAATAAAAGTGACGTACTGCATAATAAAGGTCCATGTCACAAGTGGCAATATAAAGTGACGTTCTTTCGCATTAAGATTTTGTGCATCCAACCATAAAAAGCACATGACAACCTCTGCTTCCCTCTACGAAGGGCCTATCTTTTATTCTTGTCTTATACTTCATGCAAGAGTCACGGTGTTCTTCACCTTTCCTTTTTACATTTTATCCTTTGGAAAGAACAATGTGTTGGAAAGATCCTGATATATATAGCTAATTGGATGTGAGTTTTCATGAACTATTATTGCTGACAATACCCTTGAGGTAAAAGGTTGGGAGGCAAAACTATAAGCCCCTATCTTTCTCGCTGTCCGATTAAAACTCTATACCCATAAGTATTGCGTGAGTGTTCGCAATTGTGAAAGACTAAATGATAGTTGAGTATGTGGACTTGCTAAAAAGCTCTTATATTGACTCTTTCTGATGTTATGATAAATTGCAATTGTTTCAATGACTGAGATTATAGTTTGTTGGTTCTCAATAAATTTTCTGATTCATACTTGAAATTGTGATTGAATTGTTACTTTAGCATAAGAGATTATATGACAATATATGTATATGTTGCTGTTCTAAGAATGCTCGTGATGTCCTCATGTCCGTATTTTATTTTTATCGACACCTCTATCTCTAAACATGTGGACATATTTATCGATATCGGCTTTCGCTTGAGGACAAGCGAGGTCTACGCTTGGGGGAGTTGATACATCCATTTTGCATCATGCTTTTATATCGATATTTATTACATTATGGGTTGTTATTACACATTATGTCACAATACTTATGCCTATTGTCTCTTATTTTGCAAGGTTTACATGAAGAGGGAGAATGCCGGCAGCTGGAATTATGGGCTGGAAAAAGAGCAAATATTAGAGACCTATTATGCACAACTCCAAAAGTCCTGAAACTTCACGGGAGCAAGTTTCAGAATATATAAAAAATATTAGGTGAAATAAGTACCAGAGGGGGGCCACCTACCATCCACGAGGGTGAGGGGCGCGCCCCCTGCCTCGTGGGCCCCTAGCATCCCTCTGATGCCCGTCTTTGTCTATATGGAGTCTTTCGTCGAGGAAAAACTCATAAGTTAGCTCACGGGATGAAACTCCGCCGCCACGAGGCAGAACCTTGGCGGAACCAATCTAGGGCTCCGGAGGAGCTGTTCTGTCGGGGAAACTTCCCTCCGGGAGGGGGAAATCATCACCACTCGATCCTCTCATCGGGAGGGGGTCAATCTCCATCAACATCTTCACCAGCACCATCTCATGTCAAACCCTAGTTCATCTCTTGTATCCAATCTTTATCCCAAAGCCTCAGATTGGTACCTGTGGGTTGCTAGTAGTGTTGATTACTCCTTGTAGTTGATGCTAGTTGGTTTATTCGGTGGAAGATCATATGTTTAGATCCTTTATGCATATTAATACCCCTCTGATTATGAACATGAATATGATTTGTGAGTAGTTACGTTTGTTCCTGAGGACATGCGAGAAGTTGCAACGAGCCTCTCGTGGAGATTCTTCTGCTCCATAGGTTTATCCGGTGTGAGGTCGACCGGAATGCCATTTTCGCCGGAGGAGGGATGTTCGGTTTCTCTATCCGTGTTGCCCTGTTCGGATGGTTGCTCTAAGGCCTGCTCATCGTCTACCGGCTCGTCCTGCTCTATGGCTGGGTTTTTGTCGAGGCGGGGCTTGGGTCATCGTTTGCGCCGACGCTTCGATTGCTTTTCGGGGGTCGATCTCCCGTCCCATCCCCTTTTTCCTCGTTGTCGCTTCCTTTAGGGGTATCCACCATGTACACATCATGAGATGAGGTGGCTGTCCAATGCCCTATGGGCGTTCGTTCGTCAGTATCTCCTGCATCGTCATCCATGTTGTCGATGTCTCCGGAGTCGAAGTTGAGCACGTTGTTTAAATTGTCGACAGTGGCTACCAAGTGGGTGGTGGGTGGGCTTTGAATTTCTTCATCGTCCGTATCCCATCCTCGCTGACCGTAGTTCGGCCAGGGCTCTCCTGATAAGGAGAGAGACTTGAGAGAGTTTAGGATATCACCACAAGGCGAGTGCTGAAAGATGTCTGCGGCGGTGAACTCCATTATCGGCGCCCAATCGGATTCGATCGGCAGGGGTGTGGGGGGTTCGGAGTTCGGAAAGGAGTCCGGATCCTCGGAGTCACGGATCATGCAGAGTGCGGGGCTAGCGTTTGGCTCGATCGCCTTTGAGATCGAAGCCCCTGAGGTGACGTCCAACCACTCATCCTCGATTGGCGCAATAGGCTCCGAGTTAGGGGTCGGAACCGATGCGTGTGTGGCCTCCAGGACACTGTCCGGAGGCAGAGCTAGATCATGCCCCTCGAGATAGTGCGGCGCGCTTGGCCGTGGCTCGAACCCGTCGAAGATCAAGTCTCCGCGGATGTCAGCCGTGTAGTTTAAGCTTCCAAACCTGACTTTATGGCCAGGGGCGTAGCTTTCGATCTGCTCCAGGTGGCCGAGCGAATTGGCCCGCAGAGCGAAGCCGCCGAAGATGAAGATCTGTCCGGGGAGAAAAGTTTCACCCTGGACCGTATCGTTGTTGATGATCAAAGGAGCCATCGGTCCTAAGGGTGACGACACAGAGGAACTCTCAATGAAAGCACCAATGTCGGTGTCAAAACCGGCGGATCTCGGGTAGTGGGTCCCGAACTGTGCGTCTAGGTCGGATGGTAAGAGGAGGCAGGGAACACGATGTTTTACCCAGGTTCGGGCCCTCTTGACGGAGGTAAAACCCTACGTCCTGCTTGATTAATATTGATGATATGGGTAGTACAAGAGTAGATCTACCACGAGATCAAGGAGGCTAAACCCTAGAAGCTAGCCTATGTTATGATTGTTGTATATGGAGTTTATTGCCTACGGACTACAACCCTCCGGTTTATATAGGCACCGGATAGGGTTAGGGTGAGATAGAGTCGGTTACAATGGTAGGAGATCTTGAATATCCGCATCGCCAAGCTTGCCTTCCACGCCAAGGAAAGTCCCATCCGAACACGGGACGAAGTCTTCAATCTTGTATCTTCATACTCCAGGAGTCCGGTTGAAGGTATAGTCCGGCTACCCGAACACCCCCTAATCCAGGACTCCCTCAGTCATCATCTAGCTCAAGTGGACCATGTGCAAGGCAAAGGTTTGCCCTTGATAGGTTTTCTATTTTACCGGTCTCACGGTGGTAGTTTGGAGACCGGGTTATAGGATCGTCTGCCATACTATCAAGGGGGGCTCTCAAGTTGGTAGCTTGATCGTATCGTTAGTCGAGAGCTCAAACCATTGCATCCTTGCATCATCTTTCTTGGTTCTTGTTTGGTTCTCTTTGTGAGTCTTGGAGCTTATGGTCATCTTGATGACAAGCTTGAGTTCATCGAAAACGGAGTTCGCATGCATCTTCTATGATGTTTTCGGTGTTGGAGGTTTTACCGGTCTTTTCCGAGGAAGGGTTCTCACCATTTTCTTATGGGCCTTTTATCATTTGCTTCTTATTGATATTTCTTTGAAGATTGTGTTAGCCCTTGTCGCTACCTTTCCAACAAACTTGGTTTCATCGAATTCGGAGTCCGTTTGCAAAAGTTGTGGAAGTTTTGGTGTTCTGAAAAGGCTGCAGCGGTACTACCGCGAATTGGAGCGGATGTAATTTTTTACTACCGCTCCAGAGCAGTACTACCGTGGTTCCTACAGCAGTAGTACCGCTCCGGACCAAAAACTCGTCCCAAGTCTTGCGGTGGTAGGCCCGGATGTATTTTTTTAGTACCGCTCGCAAGCAGTAGTACCGCTACCATTTGCGGTAGTATCGTGAGGTCGAGCGGTAGTACCGTGAGGACGAGCGGTAGTACCGCTCCGGCGGTTCTTCTGGCCTTTTGCCTCCTCGCTGTTGTTTTTCAAAGGGGTACTTCCGCCCTAGCGGTAGTACCGCTCCTTGGAGCGGTAGTACCGCTCTATGCGGGCTGTGAGCATAACTGTTGGATTTTTCCCCACCTATAAAAGGGGGTCTTCTTCCCCAATGAACCTTATCCTTTTAGCTCGTGTTCTTCCCCCATTGTTGACCATCTTTGAGCTTGCTAACTCTCAATCCCTCCATGGATTCTAGCTAGTTTTTGAGGGAAAATAGAGAGGAGATCTAGATCCACATTTCCACCAATCACTTTCACCTCTTTGTGAGGGGAACCCCTTGGATCTAGATCTTGGAGTTCTCCTTCTTGTTCTTCCTCTCATTTTCCTCCCTAGCATTAGTTGCTTCGGTGGGATTTGAGAGAGAAGGACTTGGGCACTCCGTGTGCCCTTGCCATTGCATTTGGTGCATCGGTTTGAGTTCTCCACGTGATACGTGGAAGTTACAAGTTGAGAAGCTTATTACTCTTGGGTGTTTGGTACCCTTGAGCTTGTTCCTCTTGGGTGCTTGGGCACCCTAGACGGTTGGTGGTGTTCGAAGCTCAATCATTGTGGTGTAAAGTTCCACGCAAGCATCGGGGTCTCCAATTAGGTTGTGGAGATCGCCCCGAGAAATTTGACGGGTACCGGTGACCGCCCCCAAGGGTTGCCAAAGTGTACGGGTTCGGTGACCGCCCCCAAGGGTTGCCATTTGTACGGGTTCGGTGACCGCCCTCAAGGGTCCCTTAGTTGAATCACGGCATCTTGCATTGTGCGAGGGCGTGAGGAGATTACGGTGGCCCTAGTGGCTTCTTGGGGAGCATTGTGCCTCCACACCGCTCCAAACGGAGATTAGCATCCGCAAGGGTGTGAACTTCGGGATACATCATCATCTCCGCGTGCCTCGGTTATCTCTTACCCGAACCCTTTAATTATGCACTTTACTTTGTGATAGCCATATTGTTTCCTGTCATATATCTTGCTATCACATAGTTGCTTATCTTGCTTAGCATAAGTTGTTGGTGCACATAGGTGATCCTAGTTGTTTTAGGTTTTGTGCTTGACAAATTAACCGCTAGGTTTATTCCGCATTTGTTCAAGCCTAAACCGTAATTATTTTAAAATGCCTATTCACCCCCCCTCTAGGCGACATCCACGATCTTTCAATTGGTATCAGAGCCTCGTCTCTCTTTGTTAGGCTTAACCGCCTAGAGAGTAAAGATGTCGACTAGGGGATTAGGATTCTCTCACACTCTTAGTTTCGATGGCACAAATTTTGATGTTTGGGTAATTCGCATGCTTAATCTCTTTAGGGTCATGGACCCAAATTTAGAGCGAATTGTAGATATGGGTTTTTCTCCTCCAAAGGATCCTCAAAGATTATCTTTAGAGGATGAGAAAAACTCATATCTCAATGCTCAAGCTTCTAATGTGCTTTTCAATGCTTTGAGCAATGTAGTTATATTTCAACTCATGTCGTTCCGGGATGCTCATGAGTTGTGGACAAAGCTTCAAGATAAATATGGCGTGTCCAAGTTTTGTGGGGATGATTGTTCTCCCTCCACATCTGGCCGTATAGTCTTCTCAACTTCTTCTACTTCACTTACATGTGGTTTGCCACCAGGTAATGATATGGTGAGTAGTGTTGGTCATTGCAATGATGATAATATGCTTATTGTGGATGATCCTTCATCACTATCTTATTGCAATGCTTCTTCTTTGGGCTTTAACACTTTGAGCACTCTAAATGTTTCACATGCTTGTGTTGATAGTCCTTGCATATCATGTAGAAATTGCTTGACTAAATCTCATGATGATATGTGTACTATGTCTTGTTTCCATGATAAAAATACATATATTTCCTCGAATTGTTGTGCTAACAATGTAGAGGAAACCCAACACTCCATGGAACAATATGTGGTGTTTAATGGTGCCTCAAGGGATCCTACGTAATCATCTACTGCTTTTTGCCTCATGGCTAAGGCGTCAAATGTATCTCCTACTTTGTACCCCAATATGTCTCTTGATGATGATGTTGATGCTAATGATGATGAGGATAATGATGATGAGAATGATAATGTTGCCTCCTTAAAAACTAAGGGGGAAATGATTTTTAAAGCTCTTCACAAAAATAAACTTGCTCGTTCCAACTTCATGGAAATCATGTCTATTGCCATTGAAGGCAAGAAATATATTGATGAGTTGGAATCTCGTCTTGAGGAGCATGAGGTCACCATTGATAAAATGGAAGGTCATGAGCGTGATTACGCTAATGAGATTGCGGACCTCTCTCAAGCTCTTGAACTCGAACAAACCACCAAGGAATCTCTTAAGGAGACTTTTTCTCTAGAATTATCTAGAGTGAGGGAATCTCGTGATAGAGCTCTTGAGGTGGCCAATGATTTTGAAACTAAAAATGAGGAGCTTGAAGTTGTGCATGCTAAACTCCTTGAGGACTTTGAGCACCTCGAAAATGGCTCAAGGGTCATTAAGAGTGAGCTCATCAAACTCACCGAGTCTCATGCTCAACTTAAAGCTTCGTATTCAAAAGAGCTTGCCAAACTGTCTTCTCCTCTTGTTGTTAATGATGATGCTTGTGCTACTAACTCTATCTCTTGTGAAGCATCCATATTTAAGGAGAATGTTGAGCTGAGGGCTCAACTTGATTTGCTATCTAGAAATTATGGGATGTTGGAAGAAAATCATGTAAAGCTCACAAGCTCTCATGATGATCTTCTAGTATCCCATAATATGCTAAAGTTAGCTCATGAGGCCATGATTGCTAAGGTAACATCTAGCGAGCCTCATGTCGATACTAGCACTACTTCTAGTCAAAATGCTATGTTGCCATGTGCTAGTCCTAGTAATTCATCTACTCACAATGTTGGTACATCTTGTGATGAATTGCTTTCCTTACCTTGTTGCTCTAACGATGAAGCTTATACTTCCTCTACTACTTGTGTTGAGACTAACCATGTAGAGGAAATCAAAGAGCTCAAGGCCCAAGTCACTTCTTTGAAGAAAGACTTGGAAAAGAGTCATGAAGGGAAATTCACACTCAACAATATCTTGAGTGTGCAAAAATCCCCCAATGACAAAGGTGGACTTGGATTCAACTCCAACAAGAAGAAGAAGTCCAAGGTGAACAAAAATAAGGGCCAAGAACAAGTGAAGAATTCGGCCAAGATTGTTTGCTTCAAGTGCAAAGTAGAAGGGCATCATGTTAGATCTTGCCCATTGAAGAAGAAGTCCATTAGTGACAAGCAATGAGGGAAGCGGCCACAAGTTCACTCTCATTCTCAACCTCAAGTTGAAGAAAAGCCTCTTCCCAAGAAGACTCAAGCTAATGCTTCTCAAGTTGAGAAATCAAGTGAGAAGAAAGTGAAGAGTAGACGTTGCTACTTATGTCGTGAGAAAGGTCACCTCGCCTCTTCATGCACTAGTGGTAACTTATCCAACCCAATTATTATTGATGATATCTATTCTCTTGGGAAGGATAAGGTTGGCAATGTGTTTGCCAAAGTTGTTGGTACTCAAAGTGGTGTCAAGAAGTTTGCCAAAGTTGTTGGTACTCAAAGTGGTGTCAAGAAGAGAACCATTTGGGTAGCCAATCCTATTGTGACTAACCTCTTAGGACCCAACTTGGTTGGGGACCAACAAGCTCAAACTTGATCAATAGGTGGTGTTGGAGGGCACTGGAGACTTGGCTACTTTATGAAGAATTAAGGGGACTTCATCATTCTAATTGTCTCAAGCCAAGTTATTCGAATTATCAAGTTTCTATCTTATATCCAATGTTTCTCCATGCGGTAACTCGTGCTTAAAGTGTTTACATTCATAGTTACTTACCCCTTTGCATGTTTGGTTTTGTTCCTTGCATGTGTTTGTATATGTTGTGCTTCCAACTTGATTATCTTGTGCAATCAAGTATGTGTGTGTTGGTTTGCACATCATGTACGTGTGTGTCATGCATTGAGCCTTTTGCATCTTGTTATTTTCTTAGTTGGCTCTTGTGAGAGATTAATGGAATATCCCATTATGGGGGAGTGATGTGCTTTGTGCACCTCACAATCCTATATATGTGTGTACATGAGTAATACCATCTAGTATTGATATTTCAAGATTATCTAGTCGCTATGTGGTATGTCTTCTCATGACAAATTCAAATTCTATATTGTCCATTAATTATCTCGTGTTGGATCGTTATTTTGCCTCTTGTTTATCTTTAATTGGTATCACATTATGGGGGAGTAATATGCTATGTGTATATTACTAGCCTAGAAAATGTGTACATTTGAGATATTGTCACCTAGAATTGACATTGTAAATTATCTTGTTCCTAGGTGGCATGTTAGCTCTACAAGTTGCAATTTGCTTTTTGTTTGGTGTGAAGATGATGTCGGATATCCTTTTTATCTACCACTGGGAATTATTTCCAAATACTTCTTGTCTTTTGACAATCGGTACTCACTTATGTGTGGTAGAAATTATTGATCATCTTTACATTGGCCTTTGCTTTTATTTGCTTTTTCTCTTCCTAGGATTGTGTCAACTCCCATTGTATTCCATACCACTTGTGGATCTTGTTGATTTCTTGACCTTGTCTAGTGTTTTCTAGATATAGTGAAAGTGGTGATCCCACCCCATGCATTTTGTATTCAAATGCAAATTCTCTATAATGCACTAGTCTTGGGGGAGCCATCCTATTCTCTATAAAACACTCATCTTGTGATCCTTATCAAGTGTGTGTTTGTGGAAGGCAAGCCGTTTCTTTTTGGTGCTTTGTGCCATCATGAAACTCTGTAGAGGGCTTGGTTTTTCTGGAACCATTCTCTCTTTTTGGAGTTTGACATCTTTCTTTTTGAGTGTATCAATGGATATCTCATTCCTTGATGTATCTTTTATGGATATCCTCCAAGTGATGATTTATTCATTTGGTATCTTTTCTTCGCTTGGTATTTCTTTGTCTTTTGGTCTCGGTTCTTGAAAGTCTTGAGCATGCATATTTACTTCTTGTAGTTTCTTGGCATGTTTTCTTTCTTTGACCCAATATATAGGGGGAACTCCACCAAGTCTCAAATTGGATGAGATGTGCATGAAATTCATTTTCATATCTATATGCACATATTTATGTGGAGTTTGTCCTATGTGTTGTTGGTTCTCTAACTCTTTGGTCCCAATGAGTTTGGGTACCATTTTGTTTGTGTTATTGTTCTAGGAACAAGTGGAGATGCATTGGATGCTCGGCTCACTCACAAGGAAGGTGTTGTCACCATGTGCTTATTGGAGTCAAGCTAGGATGATCAATGAACTACTTTGTACCTTCAATTGGTATCTACATCCTTCCAATGTTATCTCGGTAACAAGTATCTTCATATACTTCATGCACACATTTCTTGCATCAACCTTGTGTAGGTTGTATCATGGCATGTTATCCATTCTTTCTTGTGATACTTGTTTCCTTTCTCAAAGCATCCCAACAATGATGTCTTGTTGCTAGTTGTGATGTCTTTGATGGGTGTGTGGTAGGAATTCATTTATATATTATAAGACCATATCTAGCCATGTGCTATGCTTCCAAGCAAATATCTTATTGGTATATGTATGACTTCCTTTTGGATATCTTGTTCCTTCGTGTTGTAACTATTTCGGGTGTACATCCTTCTTTGTAGATATATATCATCATGATCTAGTCTACCTAGAACCATATACACTTGAGAGAAATTACATCTCTAGATGATATCCTTTCTTTCACATCCACCTTGTCTTCCTTATGTTATTTCTTTGGTGGCTCCGTGAAAGCTTTTGCCTTGAGTGCGTGTCTTCTATCGTTGCATCTTGATGCGCTCTTGTGTGGTGAACATTATTTTCCTCATGCTTTTCTTTACGATGTTTTTGCCATCTTAATTGGCATCCCTCATCTTGACGCGCCTTTCATCTTCTATCTTCACCACGGGTTGTCACAAGCATAGGTTCTCTATATGCTTATTAGTAAGCTTGTGAACCCATTTGCTTGTTGTGTGTGGGAATGATAGGCCTTGCACTATGTTGCCCCATTCTTTCAAGACTTTATTGATGCTTAATGCTCATCCGTACATTAGTCTTCTCAAGTGCATTGCCTTGACTCACACACATCATTTTGGTTGAGCCCATTCTTAAGTTGCCTCTTTCACTTATTGCTCAACCATGTGTTTGTTACATGTACTAGGCTTAGTTTCCTATATGCTCACTTGCACTTGTTGTAAGTTTCTATTGATTTTAGGGGAGCTATGATCCTATTTTGTGCACTTTGTTTCCAAATTCAAATATTCTTATGTGTGCACAAATCATGGGGAGCCTCTCTAGTTTCTTTAGAACACTCCTTTGCTCATATCATAATATCTTTTATTCATGTGGCTCGTAGGATCATTGGCCTAGTTGGTTCAATTGGTATCTTTTGATAGCTTGCTTCAATAGATATCTTTTGATTGCTTGATTGCTTGTTTCTCTCTTTGTTATGTCTTTGTGGCATATCTTCCTTTTGCAATCTTTGGGCCTCAATATAGTTGTCTTCCTCCAAGTATTTACCGTTGGATGTGTGTATTGCATTCCACTCTCTTGTTGAGAAATACACAATTTATGGAGGACCACAATCTATATTGGCCCTCTAAGCTTTTCACCCATTTTCGCAATCGATGCCAATGGGGGAGAAGTTTCAGAGAGTTTTGTGGAGAAGCTTTGGTTTATGTTTCCTTAGCTTTTGCATCTCATTCGCATGCATTATTGGTTGTTGCAGTGCATGGTGATGCATAATTCCTTGTATAAACTCTCTTGAAAGTGATTGTCATCAATTACCAAAATGGGGGAGATTGAAAGAACATGCGGTGCCCCCATGTTTGGTTTTGGTAATTGATGACAATCTCTATGGACTAATGGTTGCCTTGAGTTATATTTGAAGGTTTTGTCCATAGGCTTTTCTTGGAGTACATGTGTTGGTTTCAAGGACAGTTTGTGTTGACCAAGGTGCTATTAAGGAATTATCCAAAGCTTGGTCATGTGAGAGTTGAGCTTATTGCAAGCATGTCTTGAAGAAGATTGTGTGATCATTCATGTTTACCTTCAAGACATCATCCAAATGAAGAGAGTTGGAAAGATTCAAGGTTGATCAAGAATAAGTCAAGAGTGAATCAAGTTGATCAACTCACAAAGCGTAGAAGATGTACCGAGAGGGATCAAGTGATCCCATGGTTTGGTAAGCATTGTCCATTGTGCTTTGTGTACTAACCCATGGTCTATGTGAGAGTTCGACGTGGGGTTAGGTACGTGTTCATGGGCTTGTGTCAAGAGGAAGATATCACTCAACCCATGGAGAGGATGACATCAAGTGGTGATTGTCATCAAGATTGCGGTGTGCAAGTTCAAGTGGATCATCACGAAGAGATCAAGTGCTTGAAGCTTGCCGTCCATTGTGGTGACAATGGACTTGTGAAGATGTGCCGAAGAGTGGCTCACCCATAGTGGACTATGGGGGAGCAATCATCTAGTCTTCATTGATCCAACGCAATCAAGAAAGGTGGTCCAACTTGAGGGATTCAAGATCGTCATTGTCGGTGTCAAAACCGGCGGATCTCGGGTAGTGGGTCCCGAACTGTGCGTCTAGGCTGGATGGTAACAGGAGGCAGGGAACACGATGTTTTACCCAGGTTCGGGCCCTCTTGATGGAGGTAAAACCCTACGTCCTTCTTGATTAATATTGATGATATGGGTAGTACAAGAGTAGATCTACCACGAGATCAAGGAGGCTAAACCCTAGAAGCTAGCCTATGGTATGATTGTTGTATATGGAGTTTATTGCCTATGGACTACAACCCTCCGGTTTATATAGGCACCGGATAGGGTTAGGGTTACATAGAGTCGGTTACAATGGTAGGAGATCTTGAATATCCGCATCGCCAAGCTTGCCTTCCACGCCAAGGGAAGTCCCATCCGAACACGGGACGAAGTCTTCAATCTTGTATCTTCATAGTCCAGGAGTCCGGCTGAAGGTATAGTACGGCTACCCGAACACCCCCTAATCCAGGACTCCCTCAGTAGCCCCTGAACCAGGCTTCAATGACGACGAGTCCGGCGCGCAAATTTTCTTAGGCATTGCAAGGCGGGTTCCTCCTCCAAGTCCTTCATAGAATATTGTAAACACCAAGGGTAGTGTCCAGCTCTGCAAAATAAGCTTCCACATATTGCCATAGAGAGAATAATATTAACACAAACCAAATCTGCTGACGTATTCCGCAGTGCGTCATCACACTAGAGCCAAGTCCTTCACTCGAATCATTTTCACTTTTCCACCTCAGTGTGTTTTGCGAGGCGGTTTCCTTGGCACGTCTTGTCAAAGCAGAGATCGTGTCCCCCCTTTTACGGGATTCTCATCAATACGGATGTGGGTAACCCAATCGTGCCCGTTAGCATGTTTTCTCGATTAAAGGTGAGTCCCAAACGGTTACGGGGAGGGCTCCTGGTATTCAACCTCTTATAAAGAGACCAGGGCCTTACTCCTTTTCTCCAATCCCAAAACGAGTTCGCCCGTCGCCTCGAGTTCCAACACCCTAGGCTCCAGATTCCGGGCGCCTCAGACCTTCGACAATGTCCGGTTTCGACCTTCAAGGCCGATGGATGCCCTCCTCCGTCACGGAGGAGGACGTGCTAAAGTTGAGAGAGGCTAAGTTCTTGACCGCCGAAATTTCGCACAGGTTGCCTGCTCAAAGGCAGGCTATCCCCAGTCCCCAGCCCGGTGAGAGCGTAGTGTTCGTGTCTCACTTCCTTCGGGGGTTAGGCTTCCCGATGGATCCCTTTGTGAGGGGACTGCTGTTTTATTAAGGGCTGGAATTTCATGACTTAGCTCCGGAGTCCATCCTCCATATCTCCTCGTTTATCGTTGTATGCGAAGCATTCCTCCGTGTTACCCCTCACTTCGGATTATGGCTCAAGACTTTCAAAGTGGAGCCGTAGATGATCACGGGACGGCACGCAGAGTGCGGAGGCGCTGTTATAAGCAAAAATGCTGATGCTCCATGGTCCGAGGGCTCTTTTCAAGAGGAGCTAGGCTTGTGGCAACGAGAGTGGTTTTATATCACCACTCCTCGGAGCACCAAGTGGGTGGCGCTTCCTGCCTTTCGCTTGGGTCCCCCACCACGGCTAGCGTCATGGGTTAACAGAGGGTTAGATTGGGGTTTGCCCAAAGACGTGCCCTTGTTACAGGGCCGCATTAAGGATCTCTTGGAAGGAGACCTCAGCCTGGTCAAGGTGACGCAGGTCATGCTGATTCATCGAATATTGCCCGGCAAACGTCGCTCCCTTCGCCTGTGGGAGTTTAATCCAGAGGGACCGCGAGCTCTCCAGAATTTCATGGGCGCAACGCCCGTGGAGATGTATAAACTGTTCTTCGGATCACAAGAAATGTGTCCGGATTTAACCGAGGACGCAGGCCTAAGCTGTAATCGCCCGGATACTCAAGTAAGCAACCTTGTGCCCGGACCCTCTATCCGTATAATTGTCATAAACTTGCCCCTAAAAGAGCTGTCCTTTTAAACAGGAGTGGATAGCGAAGGCAAAGCTGATCAGGTGTCCGGCTCCCCTTCCCGAAACCAGGCCGGATCCCGTGCTAGTCAGGATGCTGGAGATAATGCCTCTGGAGGGAAGCAAGGGGGAGGACAAGGAAACTATGGCCTCCTCAAAGGAGGCTGCTCCGAAGGGAGGAACCGACAATCCCTCTCCTAAGGGGAAGAAGAGAGCCGCCTCTGACGACCGGGAAGCCATGGCCTCGAAGCGGGGGGAAAAATCCTCGTCAGAGGGTCCGACGCCAGGGAGTTCCTCGGCCGGATTACGCCCTCAAGGGGATCAGCCCTCCAGCGAGCCGTAAGTAGAGAAAGATCTTCCTTTTGAGGGATGAGGGAAATCCTTGATTTATATCTGAGAAGATTAACCGAATTTTTACCTTGTAGCTCGGACCTCAGCCCTTCTCAGCAGAGCTCGTCTTCGGGGGATCTCCTTCCGGAGATGATGGAGAGCGGGACGCCTCCCCCTGCCGTGCCGCCTAGAGAGGCGGGCGACCCTGAGGTGTCATCGCGGAGGGTTTCTCCGAATCCGGCAGGGGCAGAAGGTGGCTATGCGGCCCCCCGAGGTTCTCCGCGTCCGGCCTTCGAAAAAGGTCATGGGACGAGCCCGGCACCGTCTGCTGCTCGGCCGGAGGAGCTAAAGATTCTGCTGGGGCGAGCTTCTATCTCAGAGGAGCACCGCGCATTGATGGGCACGGTGATTGAAAGGATTTCATCCGTAGAGAGCAGATTATATGAGGCCGTCAAAAGTTTATTGACGGGTTTCGAGGTACATTAGATAATGTATACTTTTGTCAGTTGCGCATGAATAAGATGCGCCCTGTGTAGATAGTAGCCCATGAGACTCTACGCGTCGTCAAGAAATGACGGCACGCGGAGGATCATAATCCCAGGTCTAAGATGTCGCCTTTGAATGTAGGCGGCAGGGTGTCCGGAATCGAGCCGAACTGACGATTTTGCCGAATTAAAGCGTTAACTGGACGTGGCAGATGCTGACATCACGCTTGTCAATAAGCGGCTTGATGAGGCTCAAGGTATGTAATTCCTCGGGCGGCATCAGGTAAGAACAGTTTTATGCCTGTGTCTTACGATGTGTGTGCTTGACGCAGATGGTGCGGCCGCTGTGGAGAGTCTTAGGGCAGAACTTGCCCGAGCTAAAGAACAAGCCGGCGAAAGTGATGCGGCCACCAGGAAAGCCCTTGAAGAGCTGAGAGCCGAACAGGCTGCTCATTGCCGCAGCAAGGAAGAGATGGCCGAAAAGTTAAAGAGCGTTACAGACCGTTGTAGACTTCTTGAAAAAGAAGACCAGGCGAAACAGACAGACTTAGAGAAGGCCGTTGCCAATGCCAAGGACGCGCGCTCTGCGATGAGAGCTGCGAAGGAGGAGCTGCGTCAGGCCGAACAGATTGCGGCTGGAAAGCCCTTTATGCTGCGAAGGAAATTTTGTGATCCGAAGTTTGCTCTGTTGGACCGGATGTGGAGTGTGGAGGATACCTATCTGAATTTGGCAGCGAGTGCTGCTGATGCGACCGAACACTTTCAAGATCAGAAAGATCGCGAAGTGGAAAAGCTTTTCTGGTCGCAGTTTCACAATCCAGAGCGTCCACTGGCTGTGGATGATCGTTTGGCTCAATGGGCCGAACTGAATAGGTTCTCTAGACTCGCCATGAAGTACGTCATGGGTCACCTGTGGCCGGGGAAATCGGAGCCGAAGAGTTATTTCAGCTTGGTGCAGCAATTCCTTGATGCGGTGCCGCGTATAAATGCAATGAAGAGGTCAGCATGCATAGAGGGCGCTAGGATGGCTCTTACCCGTGTTAAGACATACTGGGCAGAGATGGAGACCACCATTGTAGCGTCCCGAGATTCGGACAAAAGCTGAGTACCCTCCGAGCACTATTTTCAGGAAGTTCTTGAAGGCGCTCGGGTAATAGAGACGCAGTGCCCAAAAGATGCTATGTTATGATAGCATATGTAATTATAAAGTAATATTTTGATAAACTGCAGTGGCCTTTTTTATACTTGTGCCTCCAAGTATTGGGAACACCTCCTGTGCGGCCGTTTTAAGGTATATATATATATATACAAAATCTGAAAGATGGCAGTCGTTGGCTTCAGCCCCCACGCACATAGTGCGGGGGTGCTCGCAGAAGACGCATTTTCACACTTAACCCAACGTCTTGGTCCTACAAAGGAGGTGATAGCGCAGCGGGCCAGGCAACCGGACTATAATGCTTTAACACTTTCACTTCGCCATAGGAGCTTGACAGTGAGACTATTTAGGTAGCCCCTTGGTGGAGACTGCGCTCGCCCGAGTTCGGGGCGCGTATGTGCCTGACCGGGAAGCGGCCCTTCGTTAAAGCGAAGGAATCCGATAGATTCCGATAGGTCATCGAGTGGCTGACCAGTCTCACGCTACATCATGATAGTCAGTTTTCGGCTTTCTCTATTGAGGTGCTCGCCCGGCCGAACTGGGGCACAATCGCAGTAGTTCTCCTGGTGCTATCTTAACTGATAGAGCGGAACGTAAGGTAGCCGAACTCAGGAGCGGGGAAACCCAACATTTGACCAAAGACATGATTCGGAGCTGATGCATATAATGCCAAAACTCGCGACGCCGAACACTCCCTAAGGTGTTCGGTCTTTATGAGTGCAGGCGAAACACCACTCTTTATTAAAAAAGCCCCTAGTGTCCAGGTACACGCAAAAATTCTGACGTGGCCACATGCCAAGACGCCAGGCTCCCCCTTGGTTATATCAGAAAAAACCAGGGGATGTGTAGCAACAAGAGACAGTAAAAAAGGTTTACGCAGGGTCTTAATCTAAAAAGAATCCTTTAGGACGGGTCCCTATTGCACGTCTGCGCCTGTGTCTCCATTGTGCCGTATCCTGGACGGGCGCCGCATGACGTTCATCTGTAAAAGAGAGGAACTGAGTTGAAAACGGGTCGTGCCGAACAAAAGTTTAAAATAAACAAAGTATAAAATAAAATATATAAAATTGAGCTTTATTGTCTCTTATTGTATATGCATGGAGCCCCTAGTGCGAGGGTATATGGCCACTAAGCCTGCATCGATGATGATTTTGTCCCGAACTCGTCTATCCGTGTTCTTGGTCTTGAATGACCTATTTCGAAGTTTTTTTTGGCCGGTGAGGCCATTTTGCTGTGGGGCTGTCAAGGCGGCCGCACAGTCCTCCCCTTGGGGAGGCGCACTTTAGTGCTTCCCCTTCAAAGAGATGATGCCTCGTGGACCGGGCATCTTAAGCGTAAGGGATGCATAATGCGGTATTGCGTTAAAGCGAGCGAAAGCTTCGCGTCCCAGTAGTGCTTGATAGCGACTTGAGAACGGGACGATATGGAAGGTCAGATTTTCACGGCGGAAGTTATCGGCAGAGCCGAATATGACTTCGAACTGGAGGAAACCCATACTATGGGTGTCCGGACCAGGTATTACCCCTTGAAAGGAGGTTTTGCTGCGGCGGATTCTTGCTGGGTTTATCCCCATGTGCTGGATTGTATCCTGATATATCAGGTTTAGTCCGCTGCCGCCGTCCATAAGGACATTTGAAAACTGGAGTCCGCCAATTATTGGATCGAGTATCAAGGCAGTCCAGCCTACATTCTTGATATTTCTAGAGTAATCTAGCTGATCGAAGATGATTGGTTTTGACAACCAGTGGAAGGACCCTTTGGGGATGGGCCGTGTGGTGCGTACCTTTAAGGGCGCCACACGTTTTGTTATGTGAAGTGAGTTCACTGTTTTTACTTCTTGTGGGAAGTTCTTTTGTTTCCTGGTGCTCTGCTTTTGGGGTTCGTCCTCGTCTTCACTTGGTGTGTCGAGCCCCTTGTGTTCAGCATTGAGTCTGCCGGATTGTTTGAAAACCCAACAGTCTCTGTGGGTATGGTTAGCAGGCTTCCCGGGAGTACTGTGTATCTGACATATCCTATCCAGGATTTTATTTAGGTTGGATGGATCGTCCCTGTTATCCTGGGGGGGGCGATTTTGCCTGATTTTGTCGTGAGCCTTTGAATCCGGCATTGACTGCCGTGCTCTTCGGACTTTTGTCCTTAGTCCAGCGACGGTCCTTGTTGCGTCGCGGTTTTCCGTTTCCATCCCTAGTTTCAGATGTACTTGGGTCGCTGGGGCTGCACCTTGCCAACCAGCTGTCCTCCCCTGCACAAAAGCGGGTCATGAGGCTTGTTAGTGCGGCCATTATTCTTGGCTTTTCTTGGCCGAGGTGTCTGGCGAGCCATTCGTCTCGGACGTTATGCCTGAAAGCTGCTAAGGCTTCGGCGTCCGGACAGTCAACTATCTGATTCTTTTTAGTGAGGAATCTATTCCAGAACTGCCGAGCTGATTCTTCGGGTTGTTGAGTTATGTGACTAAGATCGTCTGCATCCGGAGGGCGGACATAGGTCCCTTGAAAGTTTGCTCGAAAAGCATCCTTGAGCTCTTCCCAGCTTCCAATTGTGTTCTCGGGAAGGCTTTTAAGCCAATGCCGGGCTGGCCCTTTAAGCTTAAGGTGTAAATATTTTATGGCGTGGAGATCATCTCCTCTAGCCATGTGTATGTGGAGGATATAATCCTCGATCCAAACTCCAGGGTCTGTTGTTCCATCATATGCCTCTATGTTTACGGGTTTGAATCCCTCTGGGAATTCATAGTCCAGGACCTCATCGGTGAAACATAGGGGGTGTGCGGCACCCCTGTATTTGGGTGTGCCGGATTCTGATGATGGCTTCATAGCGTTGCTTACGAGAGCTTACTTTCTTGGCCCATAAATGGACCTGACTGGGCCATGATGCGAATCCTTAAGTGGGTCGCATGCCGATTTAGGTGCGGCGCCGCTTGCTGCTTTATGGGGTCGTCTATCCGACCGTGTGGCTTTCTCATTTTTTGAATGCGAGGGCTCTAGGGCCTCTTCGTCGAATTCAGGCAGTAGCTTTCTTTTCGAATAGCTTTTAGTGCGGCGACTGTCGCCGTATTTATCTGAGGTATTGATTACTTTGCTCCATCTAATCCGGAGTGCATCTTCCGCTGTTTTTAGCTTCCGCTTCTGCTTTTTTAGGCTGCGTGCAGTTGCAACGAGCCTCTCGTGGAGATTCTTCTTCTCCATAGGTTTATCCGGCGTGAGGTCGACCGGAATGCGGTTTTCGCCAGAGGAGGGATGTTCAGCTTCTCTATCCGTGTTGCCCTGTTCGGATGGTTGCTCTAAGGCCTGCTCGTCGTCTACTGGCTCGTCCTGCTCTATGGCTGGGTTTTTGTCGAGGCGGGGCTTGGGTCAGCGTTTGCGCCGACGCTTTGATTGCTTTTCGGGGGGTCGATCTCCCGTCCCATCCCCTTTTTCCTCGTTGTCGCTTCCTTTAAGGGTATCCACCATGTACACATCGTGAGATGAGGTGGCTGTCCAATGCCCTATGGGCGTTCGTTCGTCGGTATCTCCTGCATCGTCATCCATGCTGTCGATGTCTCCGGAGTCGAAGTTGAGCACGTCGTTTAAATTGTCGACAGTGGCTACCAAGTGGGTGGTGGGTGGTCTTTGAATTTCTTCATCGTCCGTATCCCATCTTCGCTGACCGTAGTTCGGCCAGGGCTCTCCTGATAAGGAGAGAGACTTGAGAGAGTTTAGGACATCGCCACAAGGCGAGTGCTGAAAGATGTCTACGGCGGTGAACTCCATTATCGGCGCCCAATCGGATTCGAACGGCAGGGGCGCGGGGGGTTCGGAGTTCGGAAAGGAGTCCAGATCCTCGGAGTCACGGATAATGTAGAGTGCGGGGCTAGCGTTAGGCTCGATCGCCTTTGAGATCGAAGCCCACGAGGTGACGTCCAACCGCTCATCCTCGATTGGCGCAATAGGCTCCGAGTTAGGGGTCGGAACCGATGTGTGTGTGGCCTCCAGGACACTGTCCGGAGGCAGAGCTAGATCATGCCCCTCGAGATAGTGCGGCGCGCTTGGCCGTGGCTCGAACCCGTCGAAGATCAAGTCTCCGCGGATGTCAGCCGTGTAGTTTAAGCTTCCAAACCTGACTTGATGGCCAGGGGCGTAGCTTTCGATCTGCTCCAGGTGGCCGAGCGAATTGGCCCGCAGAGCGAAGCCGCCGAAGACGAAGATCTGTCCGAGGAGAAAAGTTTCACCCTGGACCGTATCGTTGTTGATGATCAAAGGAGCCATCGAGCCTAAGGGCAACGACACAGAGGAACTCTCAATGAAAGCACCAATGTCGGTGTCAAAACCGGCGGATCTCGGGTAGTGGGTCCCGAACTGTGCGTCTAGGCCGGATGGTAACAGGAGGCAGGGAACACGATGTTTTACCCAGGTTTGGGCCCTCTTGATGGAGGTAAAACCCTACGTCCTGCTTGATTAATATTGATGATATGGGTAGTACAAGAGTAGATCTACCACGAGATCAAGGAGGCTAAACCCTAGAAGCTAGCCTATGGTATGATTGTTGTATATGGAGTTTATTGCCTACGGACTAAAACCCTCTGGTTTATATAGGCACCGGATAGGGTTAGGGTTACATAGAGTCGGTTACAATGGTAGGAGATCTTGAATATCCGCATCGCCAAGCTTGCCTTCCACGCCAAGGAAAGTCCCATCCGGACATGGGACGAAGTCTTCAATCTTGTATCTTCATAGTCCAGGAGTCCGGTTGAAGGTATAGTCCGGCTACCCGAACACCCCCTAATCCAGGACTCCCTCAGTCATCATCTAGCTCAAGTGGACCATGTGCAAGGCAAAGGTTTTCCCTTGATAGGTTTTCTATTTTACCGGTCTCATGGTGGTAGTTTGGAGACCGGGTTATAGGATCGTTTGCCGTACTATCAAGGGGGGCTCTCAAGTTGGTAGCTTGATCGTATCGTTAGTAGAGAGCTCAAACCATTGCATCCTTGCATCATCTTTCTTGGTTCTTGTTTGGTTCTCTTTGTGAGTCTTAGAGCTTATGGTCATCTTGATGACAAGCTTGAGTTCATCGAAAACGGAGTTCGCATGCATCTTCTATGATGTTTTCGGTGTTGGAGGTTTTACTGATCTTTTCCGAGGAAGGGTTCTCACCATTTTCTTATGGGCCTTTTCTCATTTGCTTCTTATTGATATTTCTTTGAAGATTGTGTTAGCCCTTGTCGCTACCTTTCCAACAAACTTGGTTTCGTCGAATTCGGAGTCCGTTTGCAAAAGTTGTGGCAGTTTTGGTGTTCTGAAAAGGCTGCAGCGGTACTACCGCGAATTGGAGCGGATGTAATTTTTTACTACCGCTCCAGAGCAGTACTACCGCGGTTCCTACAGCGGTAGTACCGCTCCGGACCAAAAAATCGTCCCAAGTCTTGTGGTGGTAGGCCCGGATGTATTTTTTTAGTACCGCTCGCAAGCAGTAGTACCGCTACCATTTGCGGTAGTATCATGAGGTCGAGCGGTAGTACCGTGAGGACGAGCGGTAGTACCGCTCCGGCGGTTCTTCTGGCCTTTTGCCTCCTCGCTGTTGTTTTTCAAAGGGGTACTTCTGCCCTAGCGATAGTACCGCTCCTTGGAGCGGTAGTACCGCTCTATGCGGGCTGTGAGCATAACGGTTGGATTTTTCCCCACCTATAAAAGGGGGTATTCTTCCCCAATGAACCTTATCCTTTTAGCTCGTGTTCTTCCCCCATTGTTGACCTTCTTTGACCTTGCTAACTCTCAATCCCTCCATGGATTCTTGCTAGTTTTTGAGGGAAAAGAGAGAGGAGATCTAGATCCACATTTCCACCAATCACTTTCTCCTGTTTGTGAGGGGAACCCCTTGGATCTAGATTTGGAGTTCTCCTTCTTGTTCTTCCTCTCATTTTCCTCCCTAGCATTAGTTGCTTCGGTGGGATTTGAGAGAGAAGGACTTGGGCACTCCGTGTGCCCTTGCCATTGCATTTGGTGCGTCGGTTTGAGTTCTCCGCGTGATACGTGGAAGTTACAAGTTGAGAAGCTTATTACTCTTGGGTGTTTGGTACCCTTGAGCTTGTTCCTCTTGGGTGCTTGGGCGCCCTAGACGGTTGGTGGTGTTCGGAGCTCAATCATTGTGGTGTAGAGCTCCGCGCAAGCGTCGGGGTCTCCAATTAGGTTGTGGAGATCGCCCCGAGCAATTTGACGGGTACCGGTGACCGCCCCCAAGGGTTGCCAAAGTGTACGGGTTCGGTGACCGCCCCCAAGGGTTGCCATTTGTACGGGTTCGGTGACCGCCCTCAAGGGTCCCTTAGTGGAATCACGGCATCTTGCATTGTGCGAGGGCGTGAGGAGATTACGGTGGCCCTAGTGGCTTCTTGGGGAGCATTGTGCCTCCACACCGCTCCAAACGGAGATTAGCATCCGCAAGGGTGTGAACTTCGGGATACATCATCATCTCCGCGTGCCTCGGTTATCTCTTACCCGAACCCTTTACTTATGCACTTTACTTTGTGATAGCCATATTGTTTCCTATCATATATCTTGCTATCACATAGTTGCTTATCTTGCTTAGCATAAGTTGTTGGTGCACATAGGTGAGCCTAGTTGTTTTAAGTTTTGTGCTTGACAAATTAACCACTAGGTTTATTCCGCATTTGTTCAAGCCTAAACCGTAATTATTTTAAAACGCCTATTCACCCCCCCTCTAGGCGACATCCATGATCTTTCACTTGTCCAAGGAAGGACAGTACCCAAGCACTGGTCCACCCACATATCAAATTATCAAAGTACCGAATGCGAATCATATGAACGTGATGAAAACCAGCTTGACGATAACTCCCATGTGTCCTCGGGAGCGCTTTCCTTTATATAAGAGTTTGTCCAGGCTTGTCCTTTGCTACAAAAAGGATTGGGTCATCTTGTTGCACCTTATTTACTTTTATTACTTGTTACCCGTTACAAATTACCTTATCATAAAACTATCTGTTACCGATAATTTCAGTGCTTGCAGAGAATACCTTACTGAAAACTGCTTATCATTTCCTTCTGCTCCTCATTGGGTTCGACACTATTACTTATCGAAAGGACTACAGTAGATCCCCAACACTTGTGGGTCATCAGGTTGTCATGGAAAATTGGGAGGCTTGAGAAACAAGTGGTAGGTAGCCCGACATAGCGATAGCATCGAGACAACTAGCATAGCAAAAATAATAGTGATATCCTAGGCGACGGTCATCTTGCCTGAAACCCCGCTAGGAAGAAGAACGAGTCCATGAAGAAGACGAACCAATGTAGACGAACGGATCCTCACAATCGCAACGTGACCGGAACTATCGAGAAGAAGCGCAACCGAAAAGAAGCAAACATCATGGTAAACAACCATCACATAAACATGGCACAATACACAATCAAGTATGATGCATGTCCGGTTTAAAGAGGCATGGCATGGCAAAGTGCAACAAACAATACTATAAGTTAAGTGGAGCTCAATATGCAACGAGTTGCATATCACAGAAACACCACATATAATTATTAAGTTAACTCTCGTTTATATACTCAACAATATTAGATATAGTTAAACATGGCAAGAGGTGAAGCATAATAAAACTACCTATCTAGGCAAGTTTAAATGAGGTCGGAACAACAAACAACAATTCCGGTAAATCCCCATGTCATTTAGCAATTTAATGCAAACAACAATTTTAAACATTTTAAATGTTATTATCATGATGCGGATGACATGTGCAAGTTATATGCAATTTTTTATGAAGATGTTGGCATGTTATAAGATATGGAGCATTTTGTCACCATGGCGGAAAGAAAGGGGTGCCACGGCAACATTCCGGCTACTCCGACAACTCATTGAGATGCCGATGCAAAAGAAGGGTGTGGATGTGTGGGACATGCTAGAGATGGTGGGGTGATCCCGGTTACCGAGTGTCCCACATGTCGATGGCAAGGCAACAAGGAACACACAAGGAACAACTCGCACACGGTTCGAACATGAGAAACTCATACATCACAAACATTCGTTCACGGACGTCGTCTTGGCTGTTATACCTTCGAAGCAAACTTTTTCGGAGAGGGTCGGGTTCGACGGTAGTGGAAGTAGTCGTTCTCGCGACGGTAGTGGAAGTAGTGGTACACAATGACGGTAGTGGTACATCTTGTAGTGGAACTTGGGCGTAGTGGTACACGTTCATTTCGGAGAGGTACTTGACAAATCCAAGGTTTCCGGGGGTGACGGTAGTGGAACTTGGCGAATCCGAGTTCTTCGGAGGTTGTCATCGAACTTGGTTAAATACACGGCGTGTGTAGTCCTTCACTCAACGGCCTTCGACGACGGTAGGCGTACACGTTTCGTAGACGTTCGAGTCACCGGTAAAGAAACTTGGCGGTCCATGTAGTAGAACTTGGCGCATCCGAAGGGTGCGTGGTGAATCCCCGTAGTCGTACACGGGTCGTAGGGGAACTTGGCATCCCCGAGTCGAGGGTAGTGGTTCCCTTGGCGCTGTAGTTGTACATGGTGATGAACGTCGAGGTACTTGGCGACCCAAAATTTCTCCTGTTTGGGTAGGTATCGTGGCAACAGCTTGAGGACGAGGCTTGGGTCCATGGAGCGCCGAACCCAAGCGATCAGAGCACTAGTAGAAAAAGGGTCAAACGTGAAGCACATTAGTGCCGGTTTGTATTTGAGCCGGCACTAATGTATACATTAGTGCCGGTTCCAACGGCTAGCCGGGCCGCTTTCATTACTACCGGTTCATGGCGAACCTTTAGCACCGGTTCGTGCCACGAACCGGTACTAATGAGAGTGGTGGCAGGATGTTGTCAGACTGGGGCCCCTCCATCCCCTTTAGTACCGGTTCTTGGCACGAACCGGTACTAAAGGTCGTCCTACATAAACCCTTCGTCCACCCGAGCTCGCTCTGTTCTTCCCCTTTCCCCTCTCCTCTCTGTTCTTCCCCTCTTCCTCTCGAGCTCATCACACATTTTGCCCAAATTTTGTCAAGATTTGAAGGCCCCCATCCATTGAAATGATCACAAAGGTTAGCAACTTTGTCCTTTCATCTCTCATTGCTAGATTTACTCTTGCAATGATTCGGATGTGGTATATATATTCTCTTTTAAAACTAGTTGCATTTCGTGTTTATGACAAATTATGCCCATCAAGTTGACATAGAAATTTTTTCTAGGAGGTATGTGAACCAGAAATTCCAACCGACCCTATTGTCGAGAGGTTAAATTTAGTTGAAAGAGAAAACGAGTACTTGAAAGAAAAATTGAAAAGAATTGAGGGGGAGAAGATGGAATTGGAGTTGCATGTTGCCGATGTCGTCGATGATCAAAATGCGCTTGAAGATTAGAAAGATTAGAAAATATGCCATCGATAGTGAGGCTTGGTATCATTATGCTGTTGGATCCATTGTTACCTTAGTTGCGATCTTGATCGCATTTGTTGTTGCATTTAAATGCTTTAGCTAGAGAGTTATTTGTTTGCTGCATTTAAGTGTTGTATGAACTTTATGTATGAACTTGTATTAATTTGGTCTATCCGGTGTTGTGTAATGAAGATGAGCCGGCAATGGATGTACGATGACCGATGCTCTCCCCAGTTTGTTGAGGGCGTGCATACTTTTCTGATTGCGGCTGAGGCAAACAAGCGGGCGGATGGTTTTATGCCTTGTCCATGTGCTGGCTATAAGAATGGTCACAATTACTCTACGTCAAGAACCATTCATGTCCACCTGTTTGAGTCCGGTTTCATGCCCCACTATAATGTTTGGACCAAGCACGGAGAAAGAGGGGTTATGATGGAAGACAATGAAGAAGAAGAGGACGACGACAGCTATCTTGGCCATGGGTTCCCTGAATACGATGATACAACAATGGGGGAAGAAGCTGAGCCGGTAATGCGGGAAGAAGCTGAGCCGGCAATGCAGGAAGAAGCTGAAGAAGAGGCATCAGATGAGCCCGTTGATGATCTAGGTCGGGCCATTGCCGATGCAAAGAGAAACTGCGCAAGTGATTTGGAGAAGAAGAAGTTGCAACGCATGTTAGAGGATCACAAAAAATTGTTGTACTCGAATTGCGTAGGTGACAAGAAAAAGCTGGGCACCACACTGGAATTGCTGCAATGGAAGGCAGAGAATGGTGTATCTGACAAGGGATTTGGAAAGTTGCTGGTAATGATAAAGGATATGCTTCCAAAGGACAACGAATTGCCCGAGAGTACGTACGAAGCAAAGAAGGCTGTCTGCCCTCTAGGGTTAGAGGTGCAGAAGATACATGCATGCCCTAATGATTGCATCCTCTACCGCGGTGAGTACGAGGATTTGAACGCTTGCCCGGTATGTGGTGCATTGCGCTATAAGATCAGCCGCGATGACCCTGGTGATGCCGAGGGCCGGCGCCCCAGGAAGAAGATTCCTGCCAAGGTGATGTGGTATGCTCCTATAATACCACGGTTGAAACGTTTGTTCCAAAACAAAGAGCATGCCAAGGCGATGCGATGGCACAGAGAAGACCGTAAGAAAGACGGAAAGTTGAGAGTACCCGCTGACGGGTCGCAGTGGAGAAAAATCGAAAGAAAGTACGGGAAGGAGTTTGCAGATGACGCAAGGAGCGTATGGTTTGGTCTAAGCGCAGATGGCATTAATCCTTTTGGGGAGCAGAGCAGCAACCATAGCACCTGGCCTGTGACTCTATGTTTGTATAACCTTCCTCCTTGGTTGTGCATGAAGCGGAAGTTAATTATGATGCCAGTGCTCATCCAAGGCCCTAAGAAACCCGGCAACGACATTGATGTGTACCTAAGGCCATTAGTTGAAGAACTCTTACAACTGTGGAATGAAACAGGTGTACGTGCGTGGGATGAGCACATGGGGGATGAATTTGACCTAAAGGCATTGCTGTTCGTGACCATCAATGATTGGCCTGCTCTCAGTAACCTTTCAGGACAGACAAACAAGGGATACCGCGCATGCACGCCCTGTTTGGACGATACCGACAGTATATATTTGGCTAATAAGAATGTGTACCTGGGACATCATCGATTTCTTCCGAGCAGGCATCCTGTAAGAAAGAAAGGCAAGCATTTCAAAGGTGAGGCGGATCACCGGACGAAGCCTCGCCACCGTACTGGTGCTGATGTACATGGTATGGTCAAGGATTTGAAGGTGGTCTTTGGAAAGGGTCCTGGTGGACAACCTATTCCGAATGACGCTGACGGACGCGCACCCATGTGGAAGAAGAAATCTATATTTTGGGACCTGCCCTATTGGAAAGACCTCAAGGTCCGCTCCGCAATCGACGTGATGCACGCGACGAAGAATCTTTGTGTGACCCTGCTTGGCTTCTTGGGCGTGTATGGGAAGACAAAAGATACACCTGAGGCACGGGAGGACCAGCAACGTATGCACGGAAAAGACGGCATACATCAGGGTCATGCAAGCTACGCTCTTACCAAAGAAGAGAAGGAAATCTTCTTTGAATGCCTGCTCAGTATTAAGGTACCGTCTGGCTTCTCGTCGAATATAAAGGGAATAATAAACATGGCAGAGAAAAAGTTCCAGAACCTAAAGTCTCATGACTGCCACGTGATTATGACGCAACTGCTTCCGGTTGCATTGAGGGGGCATCTACTGGAAAACGTTCAATTAGCCATTGTGAAGCTATGTGCATTTCTCAATGCAATCTCTCAGAAGGTAATCGATCCAGAAATCATACCAAGGTTATAGAATGATTTGGTGCAATGTCTTGTCAGTTTCGAGTTGGTGTTCCCACCACCCTTCTTCAACATCATGACGCACGTCCTAGTTCACCTATGCGAAGAGATTAACGTTTTGGGTCCTGTATTTCTACACAATATGTTCCCCTTTGGGAGGTTCATGGGAGTCTTAAAGAAATATGTTCATAACCGTGCTAGGCCAGAAGGAAGCATCTCCAAGGGCCGTCAAAATGAGGAGGTCATTGAGTTTTGTATTGACTTTATTCCTGACCTTAAGCCGATTGGTGTTCCTGAATCGTGGCATAAGGGCAGACTGGATGGAAAAGGCACGCTAGGAGGGGAACAAATAATATGTATGGACGGACATTCTCTCACTAAAGCACACTACACAGTTCTACAAAATTCCGCCTTGGTGGCTCCGTATATGGATGAACACAAGAATTTGCTACGCTCCAAACACCCGGAGCGGTCTGATGACTGGATTACACGTGAACAAACTAGGAGTTTCGCCAGCTGGTTGCAAGCACGTACCATGCATGACACCTCTATTGAAGATGACCTGTACTTGCTGTCCCAGTTACCATCTTCGAATATAATGACTTTTAAAGGGTACGAGATAAATGGTAATACATTTTACACGATCGCCCAAGATAAGAAGAGCACCAACCAAAACAGTGGTGTCCGCTTTGATGCAGAAACCAAGACGGGAAAGGAAACATATTATGGTTATATACAGGACATATGGGAACTTGACTATCGACGTGGTTTGAAGGTCCCTTTGTTTCGGTGCAAATGGGTCAATATGACACGAGGCGGGGTAACGGAAGACCCGCAGTACGGAATGACAACAGTGGATCTCAACAATCTTGCGTATGCAGACAAACCATTCGTCCTAGCCAATGATGTGGCACAGGTTTTCTATGTGAAGGACATGTCTACCAAGCCAAGAAAAAGAAAAGATAAGGAAGTGAATGCATCGTACGATGAGCCAAAGCGGCACATAGTTCTTTCTGGGAAGAGAAACATCATGGGAGTGGATGACAAGACAGACAAGTCAGAAGATTATGAAAAGTTTGATGAAATTGCTCCATTCACAGTGAATATTGACCTGAGCATCCCGTTAAATGATGAAGATTTTCCATGGCTACGACGCAAAGGGACACACGCGAAGAAAAAGTTTCACACCCAAAGATCTGGGATGTGATCGGCTTAACTATCATCACTTTCTTCTGTGTTTCACACCCAGGAGGGAATCTCTGTAATAGTTAGGGTAGCTAGTTATGTGTTTTGGCATTTGAAACGCGAAGAAATTTTATGTGCAAGCAAATTCTTTCATGCATTTACTGATTTTTTCAGCTAAATGACCCTGAAATTGAAAAGCATTTCAAATAAACTCAGAAAAGGTTGAAAGTTGGAATGGTATCATAATTTCACCCACATAGCATGTGCAAAAAAGTAGAGAGGGTTACCGCAAAAACTGGATGCACTTCGTGTACAAAATGGACAATCTGTTTCGAAGTATCAGGGTTTCGGACGAAAACTCATCCGTTAGAAAGGCATTTCATTTTTTAAATAACCTAAGCATTACTAAATTGAATATAATGATAAAACACACTAATATTAAACATAAGAAAAAATAATCACTGAAAAATCTATTTTGAAAGTTAAGTTATTCACAAAAATAAATAAAGCAAAAAAATTTAGAAAAAAAGCCCACCTACTGGGCCACAGCGGCCTGCATACGACTAGAAACCCAAATTCAAGTTGGGCCAGGATGCAGGCCCGCTAGCCCAGTAGGCCCAACAGGGCATCGCAGAAGAGGTAGGCCCAGAAGGCCTGCTTAAGAGAGGAGCTCGAGACAGCAGCGACGGCGGGGCTTATAAGCAGGTGCGAGTGCCCCTCGGCTAGCGAGGTGGGACTAAACTTTTGTGCCCCTCGCCTGGCAGCGCACACCCTTTAGTACCGGGTCATGGCACCAACCGGTACTAAAGGGGGTCGCTTCCCGCCGCTTGGGCTAGCCAAAACAGACCTTTAGTACCGGTTGGTGGCTTCAACCGGTACTAAAGGTGGGTTCTCTATAAGAAAACACTTCAATTTTCATCAGTTTCTCATCTCTCCCTCTGCTTCTTCTCCTCTGCACCATCGCCCGCCGCCCCCGCCGTCTACATATTCCTCGTCGCCGCCCCGGCCCGTCGCCGCCCCGTCGTCCCGTCCCCGTCGTCACCGCCGCCCCGTCCCGGCCGCGTCGTCACCGTCCCCGTCGTCGTCGCCGCCCCGGCCCGTACGTCCCCGTCCCCGTTGTCGCCGCCCCGTCGTCACCGCGCCCGTCGCCGTCCCCGTCGCCCCCCCCCCCCCCCCCCCCCCCCCCCCCAGTCGCCTCTCGCCTCGCCGGCCGGTGAGCGCGCGCACACACACATACATTTTTAGTTATAGATTTTTCTGTTTTTTAGAAATTGTTAGACATTTTTCTGTTTTTTAGAAATAGTTAGAAATGTTAGAATTGTTAGAATAGTTAGAAATGTTAGAATTGTTAGAAATGTTAGAATTGTTAGATATTTTTCTGTTTTTTAGTTATAGAAATAGTTATAAAAAAGTTAGAATTGTTAGAAATTTTTCTGTTTTTTAGTTATAGAAATAGTTATAAAAAAGTTAGAAATTTTTGCGGGCATATAGCTAGTATTTGTTGTCGATGATGCCCGGCCCGCATCCTCGCCGTCGACACGTCCGCGACGACGTCCAGCTGACCCATGTCCGGGACTGGGCTCCGCCGGGCTGGCACTGGGAGGTGCTGCCTGGAGGGGCGCGCCGCTTGATGAGGAACCCGGCCCCGGGTCCCGTCGTCGACCCTGATCTCGTTTGGTGGCGTTCGCGTGGGCCAGTTTCGGTGCGGAGGGAGCCGGCCCCGCCGGAGGTGGTACGTCATCGTGTCAGGGAGGAGGACGAGCACGTCCATCGCTACATGGTTGCGTTAGAGGGCGGCAGGTTCTCCAATACCTGGCAGTTTCTTCAGGGATCTCACTTCAGCTATGATCCTGTGAGGGTTCCTTCTCTTTGGGTGTCCACCGCCTAGCCAGTGATGTACTATTCAATATTATATATTATTCGAGACGATGTATTCGAGATTAAATCTATTATTCGAGACGATGTATTCGAGATTATATCTATTATTCGAGACGATGTATTCGAGATTATATCTATTATTCGAGATTATACTAAACTGTTTTATATTTCTTTTGGCATAGTTAAATAAAAGCTATGGCGGACAATACCGACAGAGAGAGAGAGAGCAGACCATGTTCGATATCATACGTGGGCCAGATGATGATCAGAATGAAGAAGATTTTGACGGCTCCGAATTTCTAAACAACACCGGAGAGGGTGATATGATATTCGATCGCGATGACCAAATTGATGAAGTCATGAACTACGACGAAGAACATGTTGATCCTGAAACAACAAACACCGGCGAGGTATATATATTTATATAAGCAGGAATCTGGTGATCATCGCATGTTTTAAATGAGTTGAAGATATATTAACGAATCGATCTTTCTTCTTTCAGCCATCCGGATCGAGAAAATATTCAGGCAAAAGGACGAAACGAGGCCCGAACAAAAAGTTGAAGGAGGACATAAAGTACAATATCGAGGCATTCAAACCTAATGGCGAACCATTAGCGCCTAAGAAGATTGCGGACAAGTTCGTTCGTCAGTGCGGAGTTCTTGTGAAGGACCAACTCCCGATCTCCCTTCAAGAATGGAGAAAGCCAGCAAAGCCACGTCCAAATGTTACTTTTGTCGACGAGAATAAAAAAAACTGCTTTGGGATACTCTCATGGAACATTTCACCCTACCAGATCATTTCACAGAAGCAGATGTGCAGAAAGTCAAGGACGCTGCTTTTAGGAAGATGGCGGTTGCATTCAAGAACCACAAGAGAACGATATGGGAGAAGTACGTCAAGGGCGGAAGGAACACTCCAGTATTCGAGGGGATACTAGAGAATCAAAGTGCTCATTGGGACGATTTCGTGAAATTCAAGGATTCAGAATTAGCTAAGGAACGGTCGAGAATAAACAAGAAGAATGCCGAAAAAAAGGATAAGTTCCATAAGCTGGGGCCAGGTGGCTACGCGGTGGCAATGCCTAAGTGGGATAAGTCTGAGAAAGAGATGGAGGATGCAAGTGTCACTCCGGTTACTAAGAGCTGGCCCCCTAGGTGCAGGACTTGATTCTATGCGCATGGGGGGGAGTTGGACCCGAAGACAGGCAATGTTTCGACGAGGGCATGTCTGAACAGAGCCGACGATGCGATACTTGTTGCAATAGAAGAGGCTCGATCGGGGGTGTTCCAGCCCAACAGAGAGAACGACAAGCTTACGCGTGCCCTGGGAAATCCTGAACACCCGGGAAGAACACGAGGCAAGGGCGCTATTCCGTGGTATGAGGGGTTTTCGGACTGGAACGCCGACTACAGAACCCGTGCGAGAAAGAAGATTGTGGAGGAGAAGAAGAGGAAGATGGAGGAGGAGCAGAGGAAGCGGGACTATGAACGCCTTCAAGGCCTAGAAGCAAGTCAAGCGGAATTGGCAGTTAAATTCTAGCGGCAGCAGGAGCAGATCGACTCACTTAGCCAGCAAAGGGGGTCTCAGCAGCTGCAGCAGCTAGCGGATGATCCAGCATTGGATAGCACCCCCCCATCCATGCCGAGAAGCAGCGTGGGTTCCGCCCCGGGCGACGCAGTGCTGGATAAATACCCCGTGGATGACATCATGGAGAACACTAACTGCGAGCTACACTTCAAAATGAAGAACATATCCATGAAAGTGGCGGACGCCGTTGCTTTTTCAAATTCCCCCGAGGCAACCTTCCATTGCAACCCGATTCCAGCGGGCTATGCTCGTGTCTTGGTTGATGAGGTGGTGGACCCATATTCGGAGCTACAGCTTGACATTCCTGGAGGTGACGACGAGCACACATTGGGAGAGGCCATACATCATGTCATCCTATGGAGAAAGGATTGCATCATCTTTCGAAGGCCACCGACACCGCGTCACCTGACTCCTCGTCGAAGTCCGCCACCGAGTCAGCAGACTCCCGCTCCAAGTCCACCAACGCGTGAGGCCACTCCTCCTCCTCCAAGTCCGGAAAAGTGTCAGGCCACTCCTCCTCCAAGTCCGACACAGCGTCAGACGTCCACTCCTCCTCCAAGTCCGGCACAACCTCAGGCCACTCCTCCTCTAAGTCCGGCACAGCTTCAGGCCACTCCTCCTCGTCCAACTCAGCCCCGTCAGCCATCTCCGCCGCCTCAGCAATCACAGAAGAGATACCCCGCAGCTATGGTGCGTAGCGGTACCAATCGAGGTCATAGTACAGGAAGTACAGGCGGAGGCAAGCGATATAAATATGGTCCAAACCTCAGTACTCCTCTTCCTGAGAGGGCTTACGACAGGACCGAGGAGCAAACCAATGCCATAGTATGGGCAGAAGTCGACGCCCATTTTGGACCGAAACCGCCACTGCCGCCAAGGGAGAAAGTGCCTGTGGAAGTAGTTGACCACTTCATTTGTATGGCTCAACCACCAGCTCCTAAGCCTGTTGACACAAACTATGAGCGCCACATCAGGAAGTTACATCGACAACGTCTACAGGAGGAGGCGAGCTTGAGCTCGAGCAAACAACAAGCAGTTGTCAAAAAATGCGGGAAAACCGTTGCCCAGCTGGGAGAACAGGCGGCGCAATCGATCCCCCCGCTTGTTGTGCCGCCAACAACACGTGACAGTATGCGCGCCCAATATTATTGTGGCCAAACAGTTTACGTTCCCGAGGTGGGCGATGTGGTAATAACCCAGGAGCATATAATGCAGGCTGAAACTCTCAAAATCACTATTGGACAACTCCTCGAGATCGAGGACATGCCTGTGCTTAAAGAGGAGGAAATAAAACGGAAATATGCCCGGGGCCAACCTTTGGTCAAGCCAGAAGAGGTCAAGAAGCTCCCAACGAGAATGTATGAATTACATGAATGGTACATGAACATTACCAAGAGATCCGATCGAGAGTCCCTCATGGTGCAAGTCAAGAAGGATCATTACTACCATGAGAAACCTGTGACCGTTGAGTATTCTGAACTGTTTCAGTTATACAATCAAGATGCACTCGACAAATCTATCGTCAGTTGCTATTGTCTGTAAGTGATTTCTTTCTGTAATTTAAGTCTCAAGCTAGCTGTAGTGATCCTTTTGATCAATCATTACCTGTAATTATCCTCACTATATTCTTTTCTGTGGTATTATGCAGGATGAAGATGTATGAAATGACAAAAGGTGGACGCTATGGCATTGGGTTCATTGACCCAAACACCGTTAATGAATACACATGGACAATAAACAAGCATCATGAAAAGCAGGTAGAGGACAGCATGCTAGAGTTCTTGAAGCGCCTCAAATACAATGAAGATATACTACTTCCTTACAACTTCTAGTGAGTCACACTTTCTTGTACTACAAATTCTCTGTTTTTGCCTACTAGCTAGCTACATGTTTTTGCTTACATATGCCCGCTTAATTAAGACATGCAAACGTGTGTGCATGCAGATTTCACTAGGTCTTGTGTATCATTAAAGTTGACGCCGGAACAGTTCAAATACTGGACTCACTACTCAAAGCAAATAGTGACTATAACATCTTGTTTGGGATAGTCAACAGGTAATTTCAATCATTATTAACTATATATCTCAGCCTATTTAGTTCGTCATTTCATGATATGAACTATTTAATAACCCCTTTATTCATTTTCTTTGTCGGCGGGCAGGGCTTGGGCAAGGTTCATCAGCGTCACGGAAGGCGAATGGAAACGATAGCTGAAATGGTTTCGACCCAAGGTAAGTAATTAAGTAGTACTAGCTAGCTGCCATCTCTTTAATTATCATGCTTGATTAATTATTATCTGATCAAATTAAATTCCATTCTCGTAATAAAGGCCCTGAAGCAGGCGCAGGGGACTAATCTGTGTGCATTCTGCGTTTGCGAGAACATTCGCATGATGGCGTCCGAAAGGAGCAGATCTCAAAGACAGGAATGGGTACGCTTGTCAGAACACTATTCACAATTTTTACACCATTATCGATATCTAGTCACACAACTAATACACATGCATATTGATCTCCTTCTTAACAGTTCAAAGAGGTGCGGGACAAGCTCCTAGAAACGGAGCGCGTAGAAGAACTTCAAGAGGAAATAGCGGGATTTTTGCTCGACCAGGTCATAAATCCAAAGGGAGAATACTATTACCCGCTACCGCCCCCATCGACCAGGTCATGAACCACTTCCAATTGTCATCGTGCTCCGAAGGCACCAATCAGGCTAATGCCACTGGCTCTGAAGGCAACATGCACATGTAGGAGAAATTGTATATAGCTATACATGTGTGTATGTGTGAATTAATATGGTTTGTGAGACATTGATGATATATATATGATTGGTTCTACTAAAAATTCTATTTATATATATATATATGCATAACGTGTACAATGTGTAGTATCATAAAATACCAGGAAACGAAAAAGAATTAAAATGGAAAACACAAAATTAAATGAAAAAGAAATCATAAAACCAAAAACCCCCCAAACATTTTAGTACCGGTTGGTGTTACCAACCGGTACTAAAGGGCTACCGGCCCCCGGAGCTGGCTCGTGCCACGTGGTTGCCCTTGAGCACCGGTTCGTGCCGAACCGGTACTAAAGGGGGGGCCTTTAGTGCCCACACCCTAGTGCCGGTTACCTAACCGGCACTAAAGGGCCTTATGAACTGGTGCTATTGCCCGGTTCTGCACTAGTGGAGGTTGTGCACGGCAGGCTGGGTCCAAGGCTGGGAGATGAGAAGGGACCAGATCCGGCCATGATCTTGCCGGATCTCGAGCAGAACGTAGCGGACTCGAAGCTCGGGCATGGGCTCCTCGCGGATGTGAGCGGCTCCGAGCGGCGCGAGGAACAGGGAGGAGGGCGGAGCTTGGAAAACCATGGCAGGAAGGATCTCGGGGCCGAGGACAAAGTCGAGCAGATGGCCCGCTTGCCGCCGGTGTATGAGGGAGGCGGTGGGCTCCTTTGGGCGCGGACAAGGACGGCGGCGGGCGCGAGGAGAAGAAAGGAGGCCGCTGGACGAGGTGGACGCTGCTGCTGCATGCCGGGAGCGCGAGGTAAGGCAACGGAGGGTGCCTGCGAGGGGCCCTGGCGGGGAGGCAGTGGAGGTCGCCGGCGGGCAGTGGTAGCGGCGGAGGGGAGGCATGGCCTCACCAGAGCCAGCAGGGCATGGCGGCAGGGACATCGGGCATGGAGCTCCTCTCCTGGCTCGAGGTGTGTGTGTGTGTGTGTGTGTGTGACAGAGTGGGGGTCGAGAGGAGGGTGAGGGCTCGAGCGAGAGGAGGGATCGGGCGCGATGCGCTGCCCCTCTGTGTGCATGTGAAGGCGGCACATGAGGTAGACGAGTGGGAGAAGGAAGGGATCAATCGGGAGAGATGGCAGCGTTGGAGGAAGGGATCGAGGGAAAGAGAGGGGGGTCGATTGGCCTAGGGTTGAGGGTGCCGGCTGGGCCTTTGGTGGGCTGAGGGGAGCAGGGCGGCCTGGCTATCCTAGGCCCAAGAGGCCTGGTCGAGCTCCCTCTCTTCTCTCTCTCTCTCTCTCTCTCTCCCTCTCTCTCTCTATTTAAAAAAAGGAAACTTAGAAGAAATGTCGAGAGAGATTGGAGTGGAGATTGGGCATGGAGTTAATTTTCTCAGACTCCCAAAAATGAGATCGTTCCAGGAAAAATAGAAGTGGGCATGACTGAAAGTTTAAATTCAAACTCACTTGATTTAAATTCAAATGGTTTGAATAGGAAGTGAGGGTTGGGAAGGTCCAAAAATGTTCAGGATTTAGGTGTTGCTCGGAAAAGTGATGAAAGAATTTAGGGCAAAGTTGGAGACCAAGAATTGAGATAACAAAGACATGGAATGTTTCGCAAGTGTGTTGTGGTGAATTCCAAATTGTTGGAATATTTATAATAGCTCCCTAATAATAGTAGGATACTTTTATATGTTATAAAGAGAATTTCACCATGTGAACTTCCCTCGATTTAAATGGACCAAAGATCCATGCAATTTATTCAGCAGAGTTTTAAAAAGGGGTGCAAGATGACATGATGCAATGATGAATGCAATGAACGAAACAAATCACACAACGAATCTCGGAATCCATGGAAGGCATCTGGAGCGCCGGTCTTGGGGCGTCACATGCCTCCTCCAAAGAACAACGTTAGACGCATTCTGATCCAGACTCAGGCCAAAAGCCTCTGCTTTTATCCGTTGTGAATCGGCTTCCATCGGGGCTCACTCTGTTGCCATCCTGGCATTCTCTACATTAATATCCTCCTGGGCCTTGGCCACCTCATCTTGCATCTTTGCCACTTTTGCATTATGTTGTGCTTGATTCGCAGGAGTCACCTCTGTGGCTAATAGATTCATCGAAGTGCCTAAGAGATCAGATAAAACTTGAGCCGGCGACCGGACTGAGCCGCTCGCCCCAGCTGTCGCAGCAGCAGTTGAACTGGATGTCATAGCAGCAGTCGTTGATGAGTTTAGAACTGGTTGCGTACCTGCCATAAAAATAGCAGCCCTACTCGGCGGCTCATAAGGGTTCAGAATACTGCCACCAACGGAATAGCCCCCAAACCTGCCATCCTGAAGCTGATAGATTGACTTGGTTTCTCCAGTCGAGGACTCATCACCTGAATAGATGGCCGTCTCTCCACCAGATGCAGAATCTTCCTCAAGATCCGCCCCATGAACAAAGCCAATGAAAACGTGCTTCCGGCCGGGTTGAACCCTGGCGGGTCGCGCACAATAAGCCATCTCGATGATGTCGGTGCAGGTGTCCGGCTCAGGCTCTAACTCGCCGATCTTGCCGATGAAGGCGTGAATTCCGCCAAAGGGGGCCCGGTACCCGTACTCGATTGGGTCGGCCTCAGGGCCCCAACTAGCGTTGTCGATGTAGAGTTTGCCGCATCAACTTTTAGTCATCCGGCCCACGGCATATCCTTTGATCCCTGATAAGTTGCCCTTCAAGAACTCGAAACCACCGTGCTCTGGCCCCATGATGGACGCCAACTGTCGTGATTTTGTCATGGTAGATGCCTTTGTGAAAGGACTTAGGTGTAGAGCCATCACAACGTAGGTTAGCTTGAAGGGGTTAAACGGGACAAAGGACACAAGGTTTACCCAGGTTCGGCCCCTCAAAACGAGGTAAAAGCCTACGTCCTGCTTCTAGTTGTATTGCTTGGATATCAATTACAAGGGAGCGGAATTGCTTGACCTAGCTATCGATCAATTGTTTCTTGAGTTAACCTGCCACCGGGTCTCGCCTTTATATAGACAGGTCAAGGCCCGACGACTTACAAGAGTCTAGGTCGGATTCAAATAACATAACCGACTCTGGTTCTAAGTCGACTTGCCTTGCCAAGCAAGTTACCATCCGGCGGCCCACACCTTCGGGTCTTGAAACACTTCCGGGTCTTGGGCCTTCGGTAGGCTTGCTTGTAAACCGCCATCTTCATGTCTTTTCTCCTTGGGCCTTATTCATGTTGAGTCACCAACGGTGTAAGCCGGCCCCTCCTGGGCGAGTCACACCTCGGGGATGTATCCCCAACAATCACCATGGCAGGATGGAATGGTGCTGGCCTGGGTCGCACATGATGATGTTACGTCGAACGTTCAGTCTACAATTCCTGAAAATAAGAGCTTCTCTCGTCCGTCAGTTGGTAGTTGAATGTGCTGCCAATGATGTTTTCATACACACATGCCATTGTTTTGGCCTTGTGGGGGGACGAGCGACGGAGATGCGGTTGCTGCGGCGACGGAGACGCTGTCGCGGTGGGTGGCGGCGGTGAAGATCTAGGTGGAAGCTGGTCATGGGGATCGGGAAGGTAAGAGAGCGGCGAGGAGGGAGTAAAGATGGGGTGCGTGGGGAGCTCTTACCAGGGATGGATGAATTAAGTGTGAATAGAGGGTTGGTGAGCAGAACAGCTCCTACACCGACTGGTGGGATCGTAGGTGGAAAAAGGACAGACAAATAAGCATCGACATATTCGCGTGAAATAATTGATACGGTGGGCTATACAAAGCACGCGTACTATACGTTTTGAATCTAAACGCAGTTGGTGGGTGGAGATGTAGGGGGGGGGGGGGGCAACACCTTAGGATCCCCAATGCAATTGCCCATTGCCCATTTTATGTTGATTAATATATGGGGATGTTTTTTTTTTTGAAAAAAGAACTCAGATGTTTCGCCCCGGTGAAAACCCAATTTGTAGCTCCTTCAAGCCATATGCTTAGCCTCCTCGCACATGGATATCGTGCCCACATGTCTGGTGTGAAGCTTGCTGCTTGCCGCTCTTTTGATTGAACTCCGAAGTACCAAAAGGAATGACGGGGATCTTCAGCGAGCTAAGAGGCTGAAAATATATGCATAGAAAACCAGAAGGTTCACTCGCCTATGACAATGTCAAAAAATGTCTTACATTAAGTTGCTTAGTGAGTATGTCCCATCACTTTAACTCAGAAACTTTTTTTAAGCTCAATTAACCGGTTAACCCCCTGTTACCGCAGCAATGTTGGCCTACTTTTTCTTTGAAAAAGGAGGTGGACACCCCCCGCTAGTGGTTGGTCTGCTTAATACCTTATATGATATCCTTCTACTCCCTCCGTCCTAAAATAAACATCTCAATTTTATATTAACTTCAGTATAAAATTGTATTGCAGTTGAGACATTTATTTTAAAACAGATGGACTACATTTGAAGGCACGATGCACATGCAACAGGAGACATGCATCCTATGGTATGCGTACATGTATTTTAGAGCTCTAGTGTACAAGTTGTTTATATGCCGAGTTGAATGAGTGGTACTGTTATTATTATATTCATAGGTGTTTGCTTTTAGTCTATTAACCATGCAACTGTAGAATACTCCCTCGCCTCCCGTCTCCCCTCCCGAGTCGCCCCCCGCGTGGGCGGCCGGGAGGCCCCCAGATCCCGTCGGCCGGCCCTCCCCCACTCCTCCTCCTCCTCCCTCGCCACCGCCCATGGGCGCGGCCAGGCGAAGCCTGGTCGTTGCCGGCGCCGGCGGGGACTCGGGCCCTCTCGCTCGCGTGGGGCTGGCGCGGGCCGGCGCCCCCGGGCCGAAGCGTGGCGGCGGGCCGGACGCCACGGCGGGTGGTGGCGGCGCCTCGGCGACTTCGCTCCCCGCGGCAGGAGGCCTCGCAATCTGGTGCATCGCGGTCGCCAGGGACGGCGGCGGCGTGACCGGATCGGTTCGCGGCGGCGCGGTCGGATCTATGCTCAAGCGTGGGCCTTGATCGTTGGTCTGCCGTCGGCACGGTGACGGGTGCGACTCGTCGGCAGCTGGGCAGATCCGTCGGGATTCTACCCTTGTCTGATCCTTGACAGCACGGACATCTCCGGGGGAAACCCTAGATCTCTTTGGGATCGAGTGATGACGGTGATTTTGCGTCGTAGTCCCTCTTTAGGGCATCATTTTGGAGTTTACTCCAGTTGAAGGGACCAGCGACGTCGGTGGCGCACGTCTGGTGGAGCAACTGTCGATGAAAATCGCGCCGACTACGGTCATGGCGGATGATGACGGCGTCTTAGATGCCGTTCCCTTGTCAAGGCATCGTCGTTGCAGTCTGTGTCATCAGGCTCGGGATGCTCCGGGGGAAACCCTAGATCTGGGTCTTTCGGATCGGACGATGATGGCGTTTTATCGCTTTCCCTCCTAGGGGCATCGTTTTGGAGCAAGTGATGGCTAGGGGGATGGTGGAGCGGTACTTCATCTCACACATTGATGGCGGCGGAGATCAGTGGCATGGCACTGTGGAGGCTCGGCGTCCGATGCACGGAGATGGACTCGCGCAGTAGGAGGTAGCTGCCTGGCGTCATGGTGACGTCGATGGCAGAGTGGCCAAACAAGGTAGAAGCCTCAATATGATCTGAAGACGGACCTGTGAAAGATGGCGGCGACCATACACGAGTGCGTCTGACCGGATTGTGCCCCAAACCCAGTATGTGGCTCGGCTGGGGTTTCCGGCTTTTGATGTTAGGTTTAGGTGAGTGGTTTGGGTAGTGGCCCGGCTAGCATCCCTTCATCATATGGGTAGGAATAGCGGCATATGTTGTCAAGATAGTGGATTCAGGTATATTGTTTGTAATACTTTATAAGGTTTTCAAGAATAATCAATAAAGTGGCCGTATGTATTCTAAAAAATAAAATCATGCAACTGTAGACTAAAATCGTTTTCCAGAAATAGTGTAGCACGTTTATTTATATTTATACACAGGAAGCAAAGTTTATGTGTTCCACCGCGGGCTCCAGTTTGGGCCTTAAACATATTCTCCTTTTTTAATGGGATCACCTAAGCTCAAGAAAATCATTCTAAAATAAACATAAGCTCAAGTAAATAACTTTAATCTAATATATCCAATTTATATAATTATGAATAAAAGGCCGGCAAGTTTGATGGTCTGATGTTCCGCCTTCTATGCGATTTTCCAGCTATCTCTTTTTTCATTCTGTACTGTGCTGTCAGTTTATGCGAAAAATTTAGAAGAGACAAGTTCCTACTGGACCTGCGATGGATCCCCTCCCTCCCTCCTCCCTCGCCTCCTCCTCCCCCTCCTCCCCTCCTTGCCCTAGCCGTCCCGCTCCCCGCCCTGACCCGCTGGCCGGTGCCCGGTCATCCCCCTCTCCGCTTGCAGATGCTCTCTCTCTCCCCTCCCCTAGCTCCCCGCGGATGGGGTTCTCCCCTCTGTCTTCACCGCTGCCGGTGCTCGGATCTCGTTTCTGGGCCCTTGCGTCTGATGAGGAGGATTCGCGGTCGTCGGTCCCTTCCCCCTGTGGTCCCGTGCTTTGTGCTGGGGGGGGGGGGTGGTGCCTTCCGCCACTCCTCGTCCCCGCAAGTTCGCTCCTGGTGCCCAGGGCCGGTCGGTGGCCGCGTCCTTGTCGGTCGATGGCTGGTTTCGGATCTCTCGGCGGCGGCGTAAGTCTGGTAAGTTTGCTGTTGCGTCACCTGATCTCGTTCTCCTGGGCAGTGCGCCTGATGGGGAGCTTGGTGGCCTCCCATCCCCCTCTCCTGCAGCCTCTGCGACGGCCTCGTCGCCGGCGGCGGCGACAGCGGGGTCGCTGGTGGCATCGTGTAACCTAGATCTCGATTTCTCCGCGGTGGCCATCGGGCCGCGGGACGTCCCCTCGGGTGGGCTTGATGGGCTTTGCGGTTTGCCGTTGCCCAGTGGGCCTGCCTCTCCTCCCCCTCTTTTGTCGGTGGCAGATTTCCCCCCTCTGGTCCCGTCCGGCCCAGTTGGGCCCAGCGTCCGGGTTCCTGCTCCTCAACCTTCTTTGGCCCATGTGGCGAGTCGGGCCCAGGTGGGCACGGCTCGGACGGGCTATTTATGGATCCCCCGCGGCTCTTCCTCCCCTTTGCTAGGGTTTCCGGCTTCCGCTTCTGATCTGCGCCGTCACCGTCTTCCCATTCGTCGCCTCTTTAGATCCTCCCCACCTCCACCCCTCCTCCTTCCTTTTGCTGTGGTGCTATCCATGGACAAGTCGCGGGGCTCTTCCTGCGAGGCGCTCTCGGGCAGCAAACGACGCCGTGAGGACTCCCCTGCCTCCGCGGTGGATCTGGAGCTCGAGGCTTCGCTCCATTCCAAGTTGGAGGCGGAACAGGCGGCGCGCGAGCAGGTGGCTCATGACCGCGAGGCTCGGGCTTCGGGTCCGGAGTGGTCGCAGCGCTCGGAGAGGGTTGGTGTGCCCTGATCCGGCCCGCAGGGCTCTGGATCTGGCCATTCTCTCTCTCTCCGGTGCTGTACCCGTGGGAGGCGGCGGTGGCCTCTGGCGGTGGTGTTTCTTCGTCTTCTGCCTCCCTTCCTGCTCCGGGAGTGGGCCGCGGTCCATCTGCTCCGTCGCGCCCTCCTCCCCCTCCTCGCTTGGTTGGGGTTGGTGCTGGTGCTCGTCCGCCGCCTCGGTCCTTTGTGGGGCTGGTGCGACTACATGGCTAGGCAGAAACCTCCCGCGGTCATCCAGTTCGGCTCGGGCCTCCCCGGTTGCGCCTTTTTCGCCTTCGACGGTGACCTGCCTGTCCGGGAGGTGGCACCTGCTCTGTCTAATGCTGCGATTGTTACGGTCAAGGATCAAAAGATTTCGCCCCAAATTCTTCTGGAAGGGCTTCGCATTTGGGATGAGGCTGGATGGGACTGGCAAGTTGTGCAGATATCTGAATTTGAGTTCTCTGTGGTGTTTCCCTCCAAAGAATGTTTGCAGATGATTGCCTCATGCACTAGCTTCACCTTGCCCCTCAATCAATTGGTGGTTTCTGTTAAAGCGGCTTCTTGCAGTGGTACGGCAGTTGGTCCTCTCTCTCAAGTCTGGGTTTTGATTGACGATTTGCCTGCTGGTCTCCGTTCGTCTGCTTTTCTCATGTCTTTCGGGGTTCTGATTGGGAAGCCCATCGAGGTGAATGAAGACTCTCTGAACAAGGTTGGCCCTGCTAGGATGAAGGTTTGGTGTGTGGATCCTGGACGGGTTCATGGCTCGATTGATATCTTCCCTTCTCCCAATGGTATTAAGCTTCGGGTGCGGGTGGAGGGGGCGGCTGCTTTTCAGACTCCACCTCCCCCTCCTCCCCCTTCTAACCCTTCGGACAAGCATGATAAGGAGGGGGACGGATCTCTGGGTGGCCCTAATCAGAGCCATGGGTCTAACCTCCGCTTCACCCAATCTGAATGGGATGGTTTGGCAGATTCTGAACGTGAGTTGTTTCAATCCCAAGCTCCCTCTGGCGTTGCTCCTCGTGATGATTCGGTGATCCCGTCTGCTGCTCCCAATGTCCCTGCTGCTGGTGCTGATATGTCGAAGTTCCCGCCCTGCTCTGCTACCCCCGTTTCTGGTGCTTGCTCCAATCTTCCTGTCCGCCCGCTCTCCCCCTCTCGATCGGGAATTGAAGATCTTCCGGCCTCCCCGGCTCGCGATGTGGTGGAATCCCAGTCCCTCCGGAAGAAGAAATCCTCAGTGCGCAAATTCTCGACTAAGAGTCGGAACTCGTCGGGCTCGAAGCACTCCATAACGGGGGTTTGTCGGCGTCTTGATCAAGATTTGGGATCTATGTCCCGTTCGGGTCCCCATGTTGGCTCTCCTGCTGCGCGGTCGCCTGTGATTCGGTCCCCTGTGTCCACGGCTCGCAAAGGAAGGCGGATGGCGAATTCAGGTGTTTTTGTCCTGGAGCGGGCTGAAATGCGGGCTACGGCGAAGGATCTCCCTCCCCCAGGTACATCTCCCGTTCCCTCTGTTGTTGCTTCTCCGGTTCGGTTGGTTCTACCTTCTCTTTCGGATGATCATCTTTTAAATATTATGTCGGATGTGGGGGTGGTGGTTGATTCGTCTGTTGGTTCTCCTAGTTCTCTTCTTGCTATTATTCGGGCTAACGAGATGGCTCAGGCTGCCATTGCCAAAGACAAAGAGGCCGTTGCCTCTCAGGTAGGGGCTTCTAGTAGTGGTCCGGTCGTGGACGCGGGCGCTGGTAGTGGCCAGCCCCAATCCAACTTGTCTAAAAGGGGCACCAATAAGCGTGCTAAACCCTGCGTGGCCCCTTGCAGGTCGAGCCTTCGAATCAAGAATCTTTCTTATAAATGAGGGCATTATTCTGGAATATTAGGGGGTTCGGTGCTAGGGGCGCCGTGACCAACTTAAAGATCTGGTTCGTTCTAACTCTATTGACTTTGTGGGGCTGGTAGAAACCTTCAAGGAATCCTTCTCCCCTAATGACTTTTCTGCTATTGTGGGCATGGACAGATTTAATTGGAATTTTCTACCTGCTTCGGGGCACTCTGGCGGGATCTTGATAGGCTCCTAAAGATATTTTTGATTTTGTTGCTTTTGATCATGGGATCTTTTGGGCCAGTGTTGTTCTCTCTCATAAAGCTCGGAATACTCTTTGTGAGTTTATCGTCGTCTATGGGCCTGCGGACCATTCCTTATCGCCTTTATTTCTTAATGAACTTTCGTTGAAGATCGATGCTTGTAATTTACCGATGGTTATCGGGGGAGACTTTAACCTTCTGCGGTGCCCTAATGACAAAAGTAATGATAACTTCTCCTGGCCGCTGGCTAATGCCTTTAACGACTTCATTAGTGCCAATGCTATTCGTGAGCTGCCTCGGGGGGAGCTCGTTATACCTGGTCCAATCATCAGTCAATCCCTATTAGATCAGTGCTTGACAGAGTCTTCCTTTGTCCCAGGTGGGATTCCTTGTTCCCTAGGGCCTCTCTTTACGCCAAATGCATTATCGGTTCCGATCATACCCCCTTAATTCTTGACGATGGTTCCATTAGCCTCAGGCCTCTGGCTAGATTTCAATTTGACGCCTCCTGGTTGGCTATGGATGGCTTTGTCGATATGGTTGCGGCAAAGATCTCCCTTTCTCTATCATCCAATGCTCGCTCCTTTGGGCCTTTGGATGATTGGCACTCGTGTTCCTATAACCTGCGTAAATTCCTCAGAGGTTGGTCTCGTAATCGTGCGGCGGAGGATCATCGCACCAAATCTTTCCTCGAAGACCAGATCTTGTCGCTGGACCGCGCGGCTGATTCTATTGGGCTCTCTGACGATGGTTGGGCGGTTCGTTATAATCTGGAGGCCGCTTTAATACAGTTACACCATCAGGCTGAGATTTATTGGCGTCAACGGGGTACTCTAAACTGGACTCTAAAAGGTGACTCCCCTATGGCGTATTTCTTTGCGATCGCGAACGGCAGGCGTAGACGATGTGGTATTAATAGCCTGCTCATTAATGGTGTGCGATCTTCGGAGCAGTCTATTATTATGGCTCATGTGGTGGATTTCTTCTCTTCATTGTTGGGGGCTAAACCTCCATCGGGCTTCTCCATTTCTCCCTCCCTTTGGAACTTAGGTCTTAAAATCTCACCCGAGGAGAATGCCTCTTTGATGATCCCTCTTTCTGATCAGGAAATTTGGGATGTTGTTAACACTGCAAATCCTAATGCTGCTTCTGGGCCAGACGGCTTCTCTATTCCTTTCTTTCGGAAATTCTGGCCCCAGTTCAAACAGCTGGTTTGTAATGTTATCCAGGGCTTCTGTCTTGGTACTGTCGATATCTCGCGCCTGAACTATGCAGTGATAACCCTGATCCCCAAGGTTAAGGGTGCTGATGTTATTTCCCAATTCTGACCTATTGCTTTGATTAAAAACTTCGCCAAATTCCCGGCTAAAGGCTTTGCGAATCGTTTGTCGCCGGTTGCTCATAGAGTTATTAGTCCTTATCAATCTGCTTTCATCGAAGGGCGTTTCATCCTTGATGGTATCCTATCCCTTCATGAGATTATTCACGATCTTCACGCTCGGAGAGCTAAAGCGGTTATCCTTAAGCTAGACTTTGAGAAAGCCTATGACTACATTAGCTGGCCCTTCCTCAAGCAGGTCCTTCTTGCTAAAGGTTTCGACGGTGCTTATGTTCATCGTATCATGCAGTTGGTCTCGGGTGGCCATACTGCCATTTCGGTTAATGGTTTTGTTAGCAATTTCTTCGCCAATGGTAGGGGCCTTCGCCAAGGGGATCCTGCTTCCCCTGTTCTTTTTAATTTTGTGGCCGACGCCTTCTCGTGCATGCTTTCCAGGGCGGCCCGTTGTGGGCACATTGCTCCTGTGGTATCTCATTTACTTCCAGAGGGTGTTTCCCACTTGCAATATGCGGATGATACAATTATCTTGGTGGAGCTGGATGACACCTACATTGCCAATCTTAAATTCATCATGTTGTGTTTCGAAGTTGTTTCGGGTCTTAAGATTAATTTCGCTAAAAGTGAGGTCCTGGTGTCGGGTGTGGATGAGGCGGAAGCCTTGCGGGTTGCCAGGCTTCTGAACTGTTCTTTGGGTTCCTTTCCCTTTAAATATCTAGGCCTTCCTATCTCTCCTGGCGTGCTCCATGCTAAAGATTTTGCTCTAGAGGTCGCTAAAGTGGGGAACAGGGTGCTCCCTTGGAGGGGTAGATATAATACCAATGCTGGCAAAGTTGCTCTAATTAACTCCTGCTTATCCTCTCTCCCCATGTTTCTTATGGGCTTCTATCTTCTTACGGATGGCGTGCATGCTGGCTTCGACAAACATAGGGGAGCCTTCTACTGGAATTCCGCGGATAACAAACGGAAATATAGGCTGGTCAAGTGGCAGCATATGTGTTAGCCTAAAAACCGTGGGGGGTTAGGTATTATTAATACTCGGGTGATGAACATTTGTTTGCTTATCAAGTGGTGGTGGAAAATTTTGACTAGTGGGGCTGACTCTCTTTGGTTCTCGATTCTTAAGGCTAAATACTTCCCACACTCCAACCCGCTGTTTGCCACCGCGAGGCGCGGCTCTCAATTTTGGAAATCCCTTGTCAAAGTCAGACCTATTTTCCTGGAACATGTTAAATTTAATGTTGGTAATGGGATGGTAGTCTGCTTTTGGTTGGACTGGTGGTCGGGGGATGCCCCCCTCGCTGAGAGTTTTCCGGTTTTGTTCTCTTACTGTCCTAATCCGGGTATCTCCATCGCGGAGGTGGCGGCTAATAACTGGGATCTGGCCTTTCGTCGGGCCCTGTCTCCTGAAGAGTTGGAAGATTGGCAAAGTCTCTCTGCCTCTTCCCCGTGCTCTCGGAGTCGGCCGATTCTGTAGTCTGGCCTCATTCGGCCTCAGGTAGATTTACGGTCAAGTCGCTTTATTCTAGACTTATTGGTGGTACTCCTTCGACCAGATTCTCTTATGTTTGGAAGTCCAAAGTTCCTCCTAAGATTAAAATTTTCCTCTGGCAAGCCTTTCGTGGTCGCCTGCCGGCTGCTGACCAGATTAAAAAGCGCAATGGGCCTGGCTCGGATTTCTGTCATCTATGTGGGGCCTTGGAGAACTCTGATCACATCTTTTTCAATTGCGTGTTGGCCAAGCAGGTTTGGTGTTGTGTCAGATCTTGGCTTCAGGTCTCTTGGAACCCCTCCTCTTTCTCCGATATTCGAACCCTAGCCAAAGCTTTGGTTGGGGTCACCAAGAGGGTGTTTTGGGTTGGCCTGGGTGCCTTATGTTGGGCTCTATGGACCATTAGGAACAAATTTACTATTGAGCATATCTTCCCATCTAAGCCTGCTGACGTTCTTTTCAAATCATGTATATTATTGCAGCAGTGGAGATCATTGACTAAGGAGGTTGATCGGGATGCCCTGGACCTGCTCATCGACAAAATCCGGGCTTCGGCATCTCACATCTCCGGACGGGATCCTGTCGTCTAATCCTGGTGCTGCTGTTTGCGGAGTTTAGGTCTCACTCCTTTCCGGCCTACGCGCCGTGTATGGCAGTTGCCTGTATCCATCCTTTCTTGGCTACTCTTATATACTTTTCGTTCCGTGCGCTGTGTGCGTTCTCCTCGTTAACTGGTCTCTTTCCTGTTTGGTCTCGTGACGCTGCCATGTGGCTTTATTTATAAAGTCGGGCTCTGGCCTTTTCTCTAAAAAAAGTTCCTACTAATTTTTCTCTTGTCTTGTTTGAAAAACAGAAATGCAGTAGGAACCTCATATTTGCTTATAGAATAAATGAAGCTTGTTGATCTTCGGGTAACAACAACGCTATCAAAACTCCTAACAGCATGCTCTCGAGAGGTCTCGGATGAAGATCAGATCGCCCTGGCAAGCCGGGGTTGCCAAGGAACCGTTGGATCTCCATCCAAGTCCCCGAGAAGTACGATGTGCCCTGGTACTCCAACCTCACCCCTGATGCTAATGGGTGCATTTCCTGGCAGATTTTCTCAAGCAGGTGCTGCACCGACCAGAGAAGAGCCACAGAAAAACAACATGTTTCAATACATTTTACTGAAACCGCACATTCCCAGCTTGCCTCCTCACACAAGAATAATCTCATTTATTAAGTACTTCAAAGTCACTAGCTACGTGTGGACTAGACCCCAAAACAGAGCGTTGTGGACTAGACTTACGTATTGTTCTGGCTGTTTTTGTGGCGTGTGGAAGAGAAGTGGAGCAACAAGGCAACAGAGGGATGAAGTAAAATGGGACAAAGGGTGCCGGATACACTTGGACAAATAGGAGGGAGCTTCGTGTATATGAGGACATGCTACACATAGCAAATAAAATCGATGATGCAATTGAGGCACACAACATCTACTCCTTTAGAGTACACGACAGTGTCTACAAACAAATGACCGTGAGTCACTTGGTACAAGAAATTGAATTGCTCTCGGAGGAGCCGACTAGTCCACCAGAGGGCAATTTGTTTTTTGTTCCTACACACATTCACCTCATGAGCACCTGCCTCTCACTTGTTGCATCTCTTCGAGTCCCGTTAAATACACCAGTACATGCTAGTAAATCTTGGTCTTATACACACTTCCAAACTGTCAAATTGATGGGCACTAGTCCACTTGGTTTTTAGTCACTGCTCGTTTCCTACAAAATTGTGTTGAAACCATCACCAAACAGTCACAATAGGTGACGTACCCATTTCCAGCCAAAACACACATGTGCCTCTCTGGGAATGAGCGGCACCGGAAAGTCAATGTCAGCATAATTTGGAAAAAATGGTTATTCTTAAGAGTCAGCTGAGCTACCAGTTCCTACCCTTGATCTTGTCATGTGTATTATTGCAAAACAAGCCCGTAGGTGTTTGACCTGGGTGTGTGAACGCTAGTGACATGAACTTTGTCATGGGGTGGATTGTAGATATTGGTCTTGTCATTGAAGCCAATGATAGGAAGTTGGACGATGGAAGACCTGTGCGAACAACTTCGACTGATAGATTTGTCCTGGAACGGAACGAAAGCTACCGAAGAGGCTTGGTATTCAGATCATAGATCCTCCACAAATTCCACCAGGAACCTCCAAGTCCATAGACGAGTTCTCCTCCCACCACCCCAGATCTTCTCCATGAAGAATGAGACTCCACTGATGAAGGTGATGCGGAAGTTCGCCTTGCCCGAAGTTGGCTGCATAAATGGAACTGGCGAAGAAGGAGACCGCGTCGATTTCCTCTCAAATGAGCTCTACCTCTCCTCTACACTATGATGCCCGTGCCCCCGCAGTGGCGGCGTCTTCTTCAGCAGCAACGAGCACGACCACGTCTCTGCATCGCACCGCTTCCACCACCAATTGGCCACGGCCTTCATGCGTGCGGCGACATCCACATGTGCCCCCACAGCAGCGCAGTTGGACTCTACATCAGCCAAGTTTGGAAATTGGAATCACTCTGTATGGCCTGATGCGGGAAGGCCATTTTAGCGAAATGCAATGTACTCTTCACGGAGATTGAAGCATATTTTGGCCTGGTAAGCAAGGAGCTTAGTCCATTGCCACCATTACATATGTGGCTTTCTGAATCCTATTAGTGCACAGAGACTGTGAGCGCACTATTATGGGTGTATCACATGGGTTGTACTCAAGTAAGTGTCACATTTACTTCTATGGTAATACCTACGAACTCATGTTTCTTTTTCATAGACTTAAATTATGTTTTTCTAAAGAAAATGTCAGTTTGTGCTTTCTGCCACCACCATATCATTCGCCTTCAGCTACTCATATAAGGAAGGGTCCATCTCAGTTTCGTTCTCCCAAGTAGCTTGTCTCGTCAACATTGCACTTTGTTCGATTGTTTTGTTTCCATTCTTTTTCCAGCAACATGAACTATTCTAGATTTTTTTTAGAATCACTAGGGTGGGCGGCAAGCCTTAGGTACAGATTCATGAGCACGCAAGTACGTGAGGAGAGGAAGCACCGCCACGAGGAGACTCTGTCCTTATCAGTTATCACATTGCTTAAACAAGCGGTGTGACCACAAATCTAAGTAAGATGCAATAAGTTTAAGAGTAAGCGAGGAGTGTAAATCTTTAGCCTTGAATTGCGTTCCTAGCGTCCCAAATTCTCCAGAGAATGGCAAGGAGAATAAAAGGCTGTTGGGTAATCCAAACTTGTCCTACCTAGCTGAGTCCGGTTAGGATAGTATAGCTGTGTCCGTTGATTGATTCAAGAAAGCGTCCGTGTACGAGTTAGCTAGTTATACTAGTACATGTATGTGTCTTAATAGTTTTCGTAAAACTTGTCAAGGTTGAGTCGGTTTGAGTCATGGCTGGTACGTATATATATACAACCTAGGGCATACATTGTGATCACGAGGCACGACACGTGCCTCTGGCCAACTTAGAGTTGCTGCGTTTGTGTGCGTGTGTTCTGGTCCCGGTGTTTGTGTCAGTGCCGGCGAGATATCGAGTGCTACAACTAGTTCATACACGTCGAGGTGAGGTGCACGTACATGACCCGTCGAGCTGCAGTGTGATTGCGTGTTCAATCCTTGGGGAAAAGCCAACAATTGGTATCAGAGCAATGTTCGAGGATTGAAGCCACGCTTGCCCTGGGGTGGCGACCCTGCTAGCGCCTCGGGGCGGGCAATACAGTCGCCGGTGTAGCGACGAGGAAGAGCGGGCGATACAGTCGATGGTGTAGCGACAACGAGAAGCGAGTGATATGGTCGACGGGTGGTGCAGGGACGTGGAGGATCAGGCGGTAGTCTTTCGGCGGAGCGACGGCGAAAAGGTGGCGAAGACACTGTCGTAAGCGAGGTGACGGGTGATGGTCGCTCTGCGGAACAACCTGGAGGAGGGTGATAGGGCTGTCGTCAACAAGGCGTTGGTGATCCTTGATGGTTATGGAGGTGCGGAAGTTGCGACACCGTGGAAATCATCGAGATCATCGTTCGGGGGAGCTAGGAAGAGGCGACAAAGTTGCGAGCTGTCATCAAGGTGTCCACACGAGTTCTTCTAAGGTGCGTCCAAGAGCTCAGGTGTGTGAGTCTTCTGCTGCAGTTGAGATGTGTCACTGGCAGAGGAGAATTGAAAGATTGAGCAGATGGAAAAAGGAAATTGTGTCTTGTGTTTCCGTTCGTGATCAAGGAGTTCCGACAAGTTCATATACGGTGAAGTTGAGTTGCGCGTATATGGCGAGATGTGATGCCGTCGGACAGGGAGTGTTGTTTGGTAAGTTGTGTCACCCAACGACAGTGAGAAAGCGAAGATGTGGCGGGTGAAAAGATGTGTCTCCTCGTGCACAAGCAACCGACGAGAAGACGAAGGCCAGCGTGAAGATGAATGTGCACCGGTTAAGTTGAGTTCGTGCATGAGAGGCTATGTGTTTAGTCTGCATGTCGCACGTTAAAATGTGGCTGCTTGGACTGGTAATCAAGGTGATGTGTTGGTTCCGAGCCTACGAGTCGAAAGTTTGTATTACGGGGTCAATGTTGGGTACTCCAAACTTGTCCTATCTAGCTGAGTCCGGTTAGGATAGTATAGCTGTGTCGGTTGATTGATTCAGGAAAGCGTCCGTGTACGAGTTAGCTAGCTATACTAGTACATGTACGTGCCTTAGTAGTTTTCGTAAAACTTGTCAAGGTTGAGTCGGTTTGAGTCATGGCTGGTACGTGTATATATGTACAGCCTAGGGCGTACATTGTGATCATGAGGCACGACACGTGTCCCTGGCCAACTTAGAGTTGGTGCGTTCGTGTGTGTGTTCTGGTCCCGGTGTTTGTGTCAGCGCCGGCGAGATATCAAGTGCTACAACTAGTTCGTACACGTCGAGGTGAGTTGCGCGTACATGATCCGTCGAGCTGCAGTGTGATCGTATGTTCGATCCTTGGAAAAGCTAACAATTGGTATCAGAGCAATGTTCGAGGATTGAAGCCACGGTTGCCCCGGGGTGGCGACCCTGCTAGCACATCGGGGCGGGCAATACAGTCGCCGGTGTAGTGACGAGGAAGAGCGGGCGATACAGTCGATGGTGTAGCGACAACGAGGAGCGGGTGATATGGTTGTTGGGTGGTGCAGCGACGTGGAGGATCAGGCGATAGTCTTTCGGCGGAGCGACGATGAGAAGGTCGCGAGGACACTGTGGTAAGCGAGGTGACGGGTGATGGTCGTTCTGCGGAACAACCTGGAGGAGGGCGACAAGGCTGTCGCCGACAAGGCGTTGGTGAACATTGATGGTTATGGAGGTGCGGAAGTTGCGACACCATGGAAATCATCGAGATCATCGTTCGGGGGAGCGAGGAAGAGGCGACAAAGTTGCGAGCTGTCGTCAAGGTGTGCATTCGAGTTCTTCTAAGATGTGTCCAAGAGCTCAGGTGTGTGAGTCTTCTGCTGCAGTTGAGATGTGTCACTGGCAGAGGAGAATTGAGAGATTGAGCAGATGGAAAAAGGAATTGTGTCTTGTGTTTTCGTTCATGATCAATGAGTTCCAACAAGTTCATATACAGTGAAGTTGACTTGCGCGTATATGGCGAGATGTGCTGCCGTCGGACAGGGAGTGTCGTTTGGTAAGTTGTGTCACCCAACGACAGCGAGAAAGTGAAGATGTGACGGGTGAAAAGATGTGTCTCCTCGTGCACAAGCAACCGGCGAGAAGACGAAGGCCGGCATGAAGATGAATGTGCACCGGTTAAGTTGAGTTCCTACATGAGAGGCTATGTGTTTAGTCTGCATGTAACATGCTAAGATGTGGCGGCATGGACTGGTAATCTAGGTGATGTGTTGGTTCCGAGTCTATGAGTCAAAAGTTTGTATTAGGGGGTCAATGTTGGGTAATCCAAACTTGTCCTATCTAGCTGAGTCCGGTTAGGATAGTTTAGCTGTGTCGGTTGATTGATTCAGGAAAGCGTCCGTGTACGAGTTAGCTAGCTATACTAGTACATGTACGTGTCTTAGTAGTTTTCATAAAACTTGTCAAGGTTGAGTCGGTTTGAGTCATGGCTGGTACGCGTATATATGTACAGCCTAGGGTGTACATTGTGATCACGAGGCACGACACGTGCCTCTGGCCAACTTAGAGTTGCCGCATTCGTGTGCGTGTGTTCTGGTCCCGGTGTTTGTGTCAGCGCCGGCGAGATATCAAGTGCTACAACTAGTTCGTACATGTCGAGGTGAGTTGTGCGTACACGACCCGTCGAGCTGTAGTGTAATCGTGTGTTCGATCCTTGAAAAATGCCAACAATTTGTATCAGAGCAATGTTCGAGGATTGAAGCCACGCTTGCCCCGGGGTGGCGACCCTGCTAGCGCCTCGGGGCGGGCAATACAGTCACCGGTGTAGCGACGAGGAAGAGTAGACGATACAGTCGATTGTGTAGCGACAACGAGGAGCGGGTGATATGGTCGTTGGGTGGTGCAGCGACGTGGAGGATCAGACGGTAGTCTTTCAGCGGAGCGACGACGAGAAGGTGGCGAGGACACTGTCGTAAGCGAGGTGACGGGTGATGGTCGTTCTGCGGAACAACCTGGAGGAGGGCGACAGGGCTGTCGTCGACAAGGCGTTGGTGATCGTTGATGGTTATGGAGGTGCGGAAGTTGTGACACCATGGAAATCATCGAGATCATCGTTCGGGGGAGCGAGGAAGAGGCGACAAAGTTGCGAGCTGTTGTCAAGGTGCGCACACGAGTTCTTCTAAGGTGCGTCCATGAGCTCAGGTGTGTGAGTCTTCTGCTGAAATTGAGATGTGTCACTGGCAGAGGAGAATAGAGAGATTGAGCAGATGGAAAAAGGAAATTGTGTCTTGTGTTTTCGTTCGTGATCAAGGAGTTCCAATGAGTTTATATACGGTGAAGTTGGGTTGCGCGTATATGGCGAGATGTGATGCCGTCGGACAGGGACTGTCGTTTGATAAGTTGTGTCATCCAACAACAGCGAGAAAGTGAAGATGTGGCAGGTGAAAAGATGTGTCTCCTCGTGCACAAGGAGTCGACAAGAAGACGAAGGCCGGCGTGAAGATGAATGTGCACCGGTTAAGTTGAGTTTCTGCATGAGAGACTATGTGTTTACTCTGCATGTAGCACGCTAAGATGTGGCGGCGTGGACTGATAATTCAGGTGATGTGTTGGTTCCGAGTCTACGAGTCGAAAGTTTGTATTAGGGGGTCAATGTTGGGTAATCCAAACTTGTTCTTTCTAGTTGAGTCCGGTTAGGATAATATAACTGTGTTGATTGATTGATTCACGAAAACGTCCGTGTACGAGTTAGCTAGCTATACTAGTACATGTACATGTCTTAGTAGTTTTCGTAAAACTTGTCAAGGTTGATGATCGTGTGTTGGATCCATGGAAAAAGCCAACAAAGGCCATGCATCATCGTTGAGTCTCGGTGGTGTTGTTGCATCCCAAATAGAGGCTGTGGTGGTGGAGTGGAGGCAGAAGCCTAGGCTTTGCCAAATCCTGTCAGCTAGAGGATGTACTAGTGGAGTCGTGGCAGAAGCCTAGCCTTTGCCAAATCCTGTCAGCGAGAGGACAAGTGATGAAGTGGTGATCCATGTCTTTTCTCATAAGAGGACCTAGGGCAGTCCATATTATGAGTAATGGATTTATGCGCCAAATTTGCTTTTGTGTTTAGTCTGAGAAGCCAAGCGAAGACCTCGATCTTATTTGACACCTTGGACTGCCAAATAAATTGTGCGCGTCTGTCTTCATCTTCTTTTGTTAACAGCTCGTAGGCCCTCTTTGTCGTGGAAGCATAGCCCCCATTGAGGAAGCGAGAGTCTGGTTCATCTGTGAGCCTAAGATCCTGCGGCAAGAGACAAAAGAGAAGCCAGTTCTAAGGATGCAACATTTGTTAGGTAATTATGCAGGTTGAATTTCAGACCAAAACGCATAATATTTGCCAAACTATTCTAGATTTACCATGGTGATGAAGTATTGTTCATCACCTCAGCATGAGCCGCATCAGGACAACCTAGCTTCCTAGGCCGGACCAACAACCGAGGCTGAATGACAAATTAGTCCATTTTTCCGCGAGGCCAACAAGGCAACAACCGATCATGGCGTTGGCTCGACAACCGGAACCTACCATGAGCAAGGTCGCCTGCATCCAGTTCATCCGCGGGGATCAGTTCGCCGCCTGTCCCCCCTTCTCCATCTCACTTGTGCTCGTGCTCGCCGGTGATATCTTCATCATGCAACGCTTCTCTCAGGCTCCATCAATTTCCATGGAGAATTATTTTTTTTTTCTTAAAAATGATCGTACAAATTGATACTGATCCAAAGATCCACGAACTAATCCTGACGTCCTTGAACATGACAATTAAAGTGGGTACACCAATTAATGAACCGATTATGGACTGATTAATTTTAATTAACCATCATGCCCTCCTAGATGAAGGGGTATGTTTTAATCTCAGCCCTTGATTTAGTTAAGGAGGTGTACTGAAGCAGACCTAACTGAAATATAGTTAGATAAAGATTGATAGAAAATACTTTCAGTTTGAGCTAGCAACGATGCTGACTCTGCCAGTAAGTTGCAGTTGAACATTTTTTTTTCGAAAAAGGGGTCTCCCCGGCCTCTGCATCAAAACGATGCATACGGCCATCTTATTAACCAAAAAAAGGCAAAAGTGCCAACAAGGTTCCACAGTCTCCAGCTAAACAAAAAGGAAAAAGAGGAATGCAGCTCACACAGAGCTACAGACGACTAGATATACAAACTAGCCCAAAAAAGATGCCACAACCGGCTGGCTAACAATAAATAGGAAATCTAATTGCCTATCCTATTACATGACCGCCATCCAAACCGGTTGAAGATATCCCGAGCGACCATCTCCCAACGGACAGATCCAGTAACCAAATGCTCCCTGGCCTCCATCGGAGTGAGTAGCGACCACGAACGGATCAGTGCCGTAGCTCGGAAAATAACCTGCAAAAAATGAATCCGTGATGTTCTGTTAAAAACCAAATCATTTCTGCAATTCCAGATAGTCCATAACAAAGCGCATACTCCAACCCGAATATGTCTTGCGAGAACAGACTCAACCCCATTAAGCCATGTCCCAAATAAAGCATTGACAGAAGTCGGTGGAGTAAGATTAAAAGCAATATGGATCGTCCGCCAAAGAACTCTAGCCAACGGGCAATCAAAGAATAAATGCTTAATCGTCTCATCCCGATCACAGAAACTACACCTAGTAGGTCCTGTCCAATTGCGTTTAATCAAGTTGTCCTTTGTTAAAATAACTTGTTTATGGACAAACCACATAAACACTTTTATTTTCAAAGGCACCTTGACAGCCCAAACAAACTTGGAAGTTGGAATAGCAGTCGAATTAATAACATCAATATACATTGATTTAACTGTAAATGCTCCAGAACTAGTCAACTTCCAACGCAACATATCGGGTTGGTGAGAAAGTTGAACCTCCATCAGTCTCCTAACTAGATGAAGCCATTCTTCCCAACGATTGCCCGCTAGCGACCGTCTAAACTGAATATTAAGGGGAATAGATTAGAATACCGTTGCCACGAATACCTCACGTCGTTGAGCAATCCGATATAAAGACGGATATTGAATGGCTAAAGGTGATTCACCAAGCCAAGTATCCTCCCAGAAGCGGGTACTTGTACCGTTTCCAATAACAAATCTCGTCCTAATGAACATAGATTGTTTGACTTTCATTAGTCCTTTCCAGAAGGGCAAGTCAGTTGGCCTGACTGCGACCTAGGACAATGTTTTAGTTTGGAGGTACTTGTTGCGGAGGATCTGCGCCCACATGGCCTCAGTCCCGGAGGACAGCTTCCACAACCACTTACTCAGAAGACATCTGTTCTTGACTTCAAGATTTTCAATACCAAGACCCCCTTGGTCTTTCGGTCTACAGATGATGTCCCATTTAGCAAGCCGGTATTTTCTTTTAAGTTTATCACCCTGCCAAAAGAAGCGCGACCGATAGAAGTCCAATCGTTTCCTAACACCAACTGGGACCTCAAAGAAAGATAAGAGAAACATAGGCATACTCGTGAGCACCGAATTAATCAATATCAACCGGCCTCCGTATGACATGAGCTTACCCTTCCAACAACTCAGTTTTTTCTTAAATCGATCCTCGATGCACTTCCATTCTCTGTTTGTTAGCCTACGATGATGAATCGGGATTCCAAGATAAGAGAGGGGTAAACTCCCCAACTCGCACCCAAACAACTGCCTATAAGACTCCTGGTCGTCTTTGGCTCTACCAAAGCAGAACAATTCGCTCTTATGGAAGTTAATCTTTAACCCGCTCAATTGTTCAAACAGACATAACACAAACTTCATATTTCTCGCCTTGGCCAAATCATGCTCCATAAAGATGATTGTATCATCGGCGTACTGAAGGATGGAAACACCTCCCTCCACAAGATGAGGAACCAACCCACCCACTTGACCATTTTCCTTAGCCCGGCCTATCAAAATTGCTAACATATCCACCACAATGTTAAACAGGATAGGGGACATCGGATCTCCTTGTCTTAGGCCTTTGTGTGTCTGGAAATAATGACTTATGTCGTCATTCACTTTAATTCCCACACTCCCTTTTTGCGTAAATGATTCGACCTGTCGGCGCCAGGCTTCATCAAAACCTTTCATACGCAGTGCCTGTTGGAGGAATGGCCACTTAACTTTATCATACACTTTTTCAAAATCCACCTTAAAAATTACTCCATCTAATTTTTTGGAATGGATTTCATGGAGCGTTTCATGAAGGACAACCACCCCTTCAAGGATGGTCCTGCCCGGCATGAAAGCAGTTTGGGATTGCTGCACCACAGATTGCGCAATCTGTGTGAGCCTATTAGTTCCGACCTTGGTGAAGATTTTGAAACTAACATTGAGGAGGCAGATCGGCCTGAACTGCTCAATCCTCGCAGCATCCGTTTTCTTCGGAAGCAATGTGATAGTTTCAAAATTCAGGTGAGATAATTGAAGCTGTCCAGAGAATAGATCATGAAACATAGGTAGTAAATCCCCCTTAATAATGTGCCAGCACTTTTTATAGAACTGAGCCGGGAACCCATCCGGACCGGGAGCCTTATTGTTTTTCATTTGTGCAATAGCATCAAACACCTCCTTTTCTGAGAACGGGGCAACCAGGATATCATTATCAGCAGCAGTCAATTGAGGCACGTCGTCAACCCTGGACTCATCGAGGGACACACAATTGGCCTCCGGCGGTCCAAATAGCTGTCTATAGTATTCGGTAATATAGGTTTTGAGATTATCCTGCCCTAAAATAGTACCCTCATCCTGCTCTAGCTGAAAGATCCGCTTCTTTCTATGTTTACCATTAGCAATGAGGTGGAAAAATTGAGTATTCGCATCCCCTTGGACTACTTTGCGGACCTTGGCACGCAAAGCCCACTTCAATTCTTCTTCGCGGAGAAGTTCTTTCAGCCTCTTCTCCGCCTCATTTTTAACTTGGAGCTCGGTGGGCAGCAACAACGCAGATTCAGCTTTGACGTCCAATGCCTGTACAAGAGAGAGGAGCCTATCCTTCTCAATCTTATACACCCCACATAGATGCTTAGCCCAACCCCGTAAGAAACTTCTCAAATGCCTAATTTTATTCTGCCAGCGCTCGACCGCCGTCCTTCCTCCAACACCCTTAGCCCACTCCCTGGCTATGATGTCTAAGAATCCCTCGCGTTCGAACCAGGCCATCTCAAAAGAGAAGGTGTTTTTGTTTCCTGTATGGTTCGGCTCCCCTGAGTCCACGAACAAAGGTGTGTGATCGGAGATTCCCCGCGTGAGAGCTTGCACCGTAACAAGAGGGAACTTCTGTTCCCACTCCACGCTGGCGAGAACCCGATCAAGCTTTTCATATGTCGGGTTTGGCATAGCATTAGCCCAGGTAAACTGTCTACCAGTGAGCTCTATCTCCCTTAGATCTAAGCTTTCAATAATAGTATTGAACATGAACGACCACCTACCGTCGAAGTTATCATTGTTTTTCTCCTCTCTCCTTCTAATGATATTGAAATCACCCCCGACCAAAATCGGAAGCTGTTCGGGCCCACATATCCGAACAAGATCCGCCAGAAACTCCGGTTTAAGCTCGGGTTGGGCGGCACCATAGACCGCTACCAAAGCCCAGTTGAACCCATCAACTTTAGACCTAACTCGAAACTTTACCGCAAAGTCACCCATTACTACACTCCGGACTTCAAGGGAGTCACATCTCACACCCAGTAAGATGCCCCCCAATCTACCTCGTGGCGGGAGGCAATGCCAATCGAAATCAAGACCACCCACAAGAGAGGAAAGAAACTGCGGCGCAAAATTATCTCGCCCGGTTTCCGACAGAGCAATGAAATCTAATCGATGTTCCAGAGAAGCTTCAGCAAGAAACCTTCTTTTAGCCAAGTCTTTCAGACCTCTGCTATTCCAAAAGATACCTTTCATAGTTCATCATGGAATTTTTTAGCAGTCCGAATCCTGGCACTCCTACGAACAGCAGAGTCGGGATAAATCTTTCGCTTCCACTTACACCTTGGCTTAGTGTGCTCCGTCACCCGGTCCTCATAACCGGACTGAACGGTCCTGATATCTACATCCTCTAAGGGCACATCCTCGCCCTCCGACTCCTGATTAGAAGGTACTAGGTCCGCACATAGATTATTTAGCACTCTAACCCCTAACGCATCAATTTCCTCATCATTCATGGGCTTGACCGCAGCAAGATGACGAATAGTCTCTAAGGCCCGCTCCGCCTCTAAATCTAACATATCATTCACCGAATTGGAGGTTTCAATATCATTAGCGCCTAGTGAAACTCCTAATTGGTTTGCATTATTAACAATCTCTTCGGGAGCAAAATGCAATAAAGAATTAGATATGTTAACGGACATACCAGTAGATATCGCAGCATCGTGAAGCTTGGCCGCCCTCATAGCGCACCGCTGCTGCATATCGTCCACCTCCGGAAGGTCCAGAACGCGAGCACTAATCCGTCTCCCCATCGAGACCGGGTCTGGGATACCGCCGAAGGCAACAACCTCCTCTCAAGAATGAGGGAGCTGCGGGCTCCCGATGCCCTCAGACAAGTGCCCGGCGGGTATGGCAAGAGGCGGGACAGCTGGGGCCACCTGCCCACTCCCTCCTCCTGCCCCGCCCACCGGCTCAGAGCGGAGCGTCGAAGTCGCCGAGGAAGCGGTCCTCCTGACCGCAGACGATGAAGGGAAGTCTAGGGCCACCTGCCCCAGCCCCTCCTCCCCCGGAGTCCCGGTGGATACTGGCGCCACAGCCAGGGCCTGAGGAGGGAGAGCCGAAGCCACCTGCCTCGGACTCCCGCTCCTATCGCTGGCGGCCCCCGACTTGGCCGGTGACACCGGCGTCTGTATAGGTAGGGGAGAGGACAAGGCCACCTGCCTTGACCCCCGTCCCGTGAGGCCCACCTTGGTCATAGATGACAATGCCGGAGCCACCTCAACCGGCACAGCAAGGGAACTAGGAGCGACCTCCGGCTCTACATCCCGAACTGCAGTCCCCACAAAGTCCAAAGAAGGAAGCGTGTGCTCAAACTCATCATCAGTCTCTACCCTATCGCTCCACAGCTTGGGAGGCGCAGAAGCAGGCTCAAAGGACCCAAAACGTAGTGTCGTCGTGGGCACCGAAGGCGGAGTCGAGCCAGCTCCGGTCCCCTCCCCAGGCAACTGAGCATCTGTACGAGGTCCGGTCGACCCCTCTCGAGCAGACTCATCTGGCGCCCCCGTGGCCCCTGCACCACCATCACTCTCGTGCATATCAACATCATCCCCAGCCACCTCGTCAGCGAACATCTCAACGTCCTCAAACTCTATGTCGAGCGGGAATACCTCTCCCCTATATGTCCAGTGAACGACATCAGGCACGAAGTCAACATTCAGAACACTCACCAATATCCGAGCCACTCCATGAGCCCTAGTGAAGACCATATCCACTCTCTCCGTCTTTCCAACCATGATACCCATACTGGCTACAACTCGAACGTCCTGCAGAGGCTTAGATGGAGCCCCAGAGAACCGCAACCAGATCTGCGTAAGCGGCTTGCCTTTAGGCTCCACCTTCGTCCACTCGTGAAACTCCAAAATACACGTAGTACCTGGAACTCTACACAAGCCAAAACTCAGCAATTTCTGTAAATCCTCCACAGAAGGGAAATCCACCTTAAAGACATTCGCTTCGAGTCTGACCAGCTCCCACTGAAAGTCCCCCGGTGCCAACTCCTGAAGCCTCTGGATGATCTGAGCCTCGATCACCTCGCCCTGAGTTGCTTTCACAATCCCGGTAGTTAGGCACTGTGTATCCTCGGGAATCTCCCTCGCGGCCGGGGACTCGAAGAACAATAACTCCGCACAGTACAGCCCATACATAGTCAGAGATGGAGCCTGGTCACGCACTAACAGGCAATCTCCCGAATCATGTGCAAGCTTGCCACACGAGTCACACAGCTCTGCGACGCACTCTGCAATAAAATGGCCCTTCTCACCACACCGGTAACACAGCATCCTTTCCTTCTTGCGTGCCCACTTGGCCGCCCTCTCGGAGTCAGACCTGTCTGATGTTTCACCTACAGCCCCAGGCACCGGAACATCAACCTTGGCCAGTGCCGTTACCACCTCTATAGCCTGAGTAGTAATATCCGTAGACTGAGCAGTATCTGTCTCAACCGCAGTAGCCCCATGGTCAACAGCAACCGGAGGCGGAGGTTGCCGACGAAACCTACCACGGCCCCCACCCCGACGTCTAGGGAATCCACCTCTCTGGCGGGGATCCGGGTCGGATGCCCCCTCGACAAAGCCACCAGGAGGCCCGAGGAAAGGTCTCTCAGCAGACCCGTCACTCTGCCACGTATAGCCTCGGCCTCCACCGGTAGACGAGGAACCGCGGTGTTGTCCGTCTCCATACGCATCAACACCATCATCACCCCACTGACCTCGGGGTGCCTCAAAAGACTCTCGAGCTGTAAACTCCTTCCTAGGCTGCGAAGACCCTGACCGATACTGAGCCGGCCTCGCGACATAGTGCAGCGGCGGAGCAGCCCGAGGCGGAGCACCACCCGGGGCCGGCACCACAGTGCTAGGACCAGACCCGCCGCCACGACCCATGGCAGTGGCCACCGGAGGCGACGGCCCCGGAGGTCGCGGCCCTACTGGGGCTCCTCTTCCCGCGGGTATGCACGGCGGCCTGGCCGGCGTTGGCCCCGGAGGTCGAGGACCAGCAGGTCTTCCACTGCCAGTAGTTAACACCGGCGGCCTGGCCGTCGCAGGCACGGGCGGCCGCGTCCCGTGGTTGGCGCCAGTCCGTCCCGAGAGGGTAGGAGCGCCTCGCCCGGCGCCGGGAGCAACAAGCCCAGCACCGGCTGCGCCACGCCCTGCACCGGGGGCCCCTCGCCCAGCACTTCCAGGCGGCGGCGGCGGCACGACTGCCCCAGCCCTACCCGCAACCGCATGGGGCTTCGCTGCCGGCGGCCCACCCGAGCCTTGACCAGCCATCGCGCGCAGCGGGGGAATCCGACGAGCGCGGCCAGCACCGCACGGTGGTAGGATAGGTGTCCCGCGCCGACGAACCCTAGGCGCAGACGCAGAAACGCACGCAAAGGAAGAGTCGATCACGTCCGTGCATGCAGCGCTAGCAGCAATGCATGTGGCGCTCGGGATGGTCTGGGCCTCATACCCAGCCATCTCCGGCCCACTTAGCAAGGCGTCATCGCTTGGTAAATCAGGCCCAAACCGGCCCAGTAGCTCGTTCAACCGCTCGCTGCGAGCCTCCCGGATCCCGCTCGGCTTCCGCGACGTCACCACAGCCGCCGCCGCCGACAGTGATCCGGCTCTCAACCGGCGATATGCCCTACTCTTCTGGACCACCGTCCACGAATCCGGATGAATTAAATCGAAAAGCGTGAGGTTTGGAAGGCGTACCTTAGGTATGGGGCCCTTCCATGGCCGGACCGCCGTCGCCGCCGTTCTCCGGTGAACTACACGGCGCACCATCTCGTTCCTCTCGTCCGGATGTAACCCGATCCGTGCCGGATCCTTCACAGGCAAAACCGAGTCTACGGTTGTGGCTACATCATCCTCGGAGTAACCTGCATGAAATAGATCGAAAATCAAATCCGACGGAGTAGGCGACGTCGGTGAACCTCCTGGATCCTCTCCGTCCCCGTCGGCATCCTCGTCGTCTGAATCAAGTAAAGCCCAGAAACGGCCGCCTACGCCTGCCCGTTCTGCCGCCGCGGGGCGGCGCGCCTCGGTGGTCGCCCCCACCGTCGCCCGGGGGGTCGCCCTCATGCCTCTCTCAACGTGGCTCAACGTCATCGCATAACCACATGGCCTCTCTGAGTACAAATACTTGTCTCAGTTGCAGTTGAACATGACAATTTATAACTTTCCTTCCTTTTTGAACGCTGTGATTTTCCTTCGTACCACTTCAATACTCTAGTGTGCACAGAGTCTGACACCTGGTGTTTCCACTTTCCTGCATTAAAGTTGGCTACCAATTGCCCTTTTTTTTTACCTACCAACTCAAATTAACCTCTACATATTGATCTCTCTCTCGGCCCAAAAGTCATTGCCTTTCCTACTCCCTGCCTCTGTCGTTACTCTTGCAATCTTAAGTTTGGTTGGGTTAACTTGTTCGCAACAAAATTAAGCTATTCATCTCACGACTCTAGTGCACATTTTGGTTTGTGTGGATGAGAAAGCCAGGCAGGCGCCCACTGCCTCGAAATGAGCGGCATCAGGAAAATGCCAACACGCTGGTTTCTTCTACCTCGGATGCCACCTTTCCAGAGTCCACCGTTCAACATTCACTGGATTGGTTCTGGTCTCACTCACCGTAACACCATGCACGGATGTTCAGATGTGTTGTGCTCGCGTTTGCTCATCCACATATGTTTCGATAGGAACTTCACGAGCAGCCGTACACCAAAAGAAGCACCATATATATGTCTATATATATAGTGTCAGCAATAATGTGGCAGCGCCGGACACCTCTATTACACTGGAACTAAACTGAAGTATCAGATGTGGAAAAATAACTGAAAACGACGGAAAAGAATTATATGAGACCAAGTCTCACGGGCTATCATGTGAGACTCATCCTGATAGATGACACGTGGCGTTTACAAATCACAAAGCATCTATCCCACCCACACTTGAAATTGGGAGGGGGGGGGGGATTAGATGCTTTATGATTTGTGAATGCCACGTGTCATCCATCAGGGTGGGTCTCATCTGCTAGTCCGTGAGACCTGGTCTCATATAATTTTTTTCCGAAAATGATGCTTTCGTGCTGCCCTTGTGCAAACTTTGTGTTGCCTACTTGCCTCTATGTTTTCTGCTCGCTATTTTGCTTTGCGGGGCTAAATCATGAAATCTTGTCACATTCACCATGATCACTCACATACCTCTTTCAACTTAGGCGAGCTTTCTTAAGTGTCTTTGTTCACGTGCAATTTACTTTGAAGTAAAGAAAACTTTGTCATCAACTTATTTTTGCAACTATCACTCACTTAAAAGCTAACGGTGGTGGATTCTACGCCCAAGTGGGGATTTCATGCTGAACTATTGATGGATTGGAACTTGACGAATGGAGGCCAAAATGCATGGTGACTGTTTCAATTTGCCTTTATGTTTTGAGCAATTTTAACATGCTCCCTCTTATCCTCTCTTTTCACATTGGAGATAAGAAGATAAGAGTCAATCGAACTCACTACTTAATGCAATCAACGATTAAGATCTATTTTATACTCTTAACTCTCATGTCTCTCATGTGAAAAGGGAAGATAAGGAGCATGTTAAGAAAACCTCTTTCTTTGTAAAGTCGGCGATGAGGTCGAGTGGTCGGTGACATATGAGATCGTAACGTATAACCTTTAAAATATAGCAGTATGATAGAAAATTGGATTGCTGAGTAATATTGATTTTGTTTTGGACCTATTAATAGTTTTTATACGTGCAAGGCAGGTGATGGGTTCACTTACTGCTGGTAGGGTCAAGGACCTGACATCTAAGACTCACCTGGGATTCTACACCACCATTGGTAGGTCCCTGGACCACAGACGCACTCAGATGCGCATCTCGGGAAACCCACTCGGACGCACCGATGGCATTCAGACGTCTTCCCTCCAGTCGGCCCGGCCACCGCCACTCGGATAAAGGAGGCATAGGGATGACGTGTGAGCTGCAATGGTCAAGTAGTCTTAAATCAGACTTCAAGTATAGATATGATTGTCGTTATCAGAAACTGCGGTAGTCATGGCTGCCTTAATTTGTAACTGTCGTAGTTATAACCTTTAATCCCCTTGCAACAGCAGACATGCATCCTATCGTATGCGTACATGTATTTTAGAGCTCCAGTGTACAAGTTGTTTATATGCCGGGTTGAATGAGTGGTACTGTTATTATTATATTCATAGGTGTTTGCTTTCACTCTATTAACCACGCAACCGTAGACTAAAATCATTTTCCAGACATATTGTAGCATTTATTTATATTCAGGAAGCAAAGCTTATGTGTTCCACGCAATAAGTAAAAGAAAACAGGAAGAAACATCTATATTAATATGTTTCAATCGCGGGCTCTAGATTCAAAAAAAAAACTAAGCTCAAGAAATCATTGTAAAATAAAGCTCAAGTAATAACTTTAATATGACATATCCAATTTATATAATTCATAAATAAAAGGCTGGCAAGTTTGATGGTCTGATGTTCCGTCTTCTATCTGATTTTCCAACTATCTCTTTTTTCATTCCGTACTGTGCTTTTAGTTTACGCGAAAAATTTAGAAGAGACCAGTTCCTAGTATGTCTTGTTTGAAAAACAGAAATGCAGTACGAAACTCATATTTGCTTATAAAATAAATGAAGCTTGTTGATCTTCGGGTAACAACAACGCTATCAAAACTCCTAACAGCATGCTGGGGTCTCGGATGAAGATCAGATCTCCCTAGCAAGCCGGTGTTGCCAAGGAAGCGTTGGATCTCCATCCGAGCCCCTGAGAACTAAGATGCGCCCTGGTGATCCAACCACACGAGTGATGCTAATGGGTACATTTCTTGGCAGATTTTCACAAGCAGGTGCTGCAAGGACTAGAGAAGAGCCCTAGAAAAACAACATGTTTCAATACATTTTCCTGAGACGCACGTTCCTAGCTTGCCCCTCACACATGAATAATCTCATTTATTAAGTACTTCAAAGTCACTACCTACGTCTGGACTAGACATGAAAACAGAGCGTTGTTGTTGTTATAATAATAGAAGTATTGTTCTTGCTGTTTTTGTGGCGTGTGGAAGAGGAGTGGAGCAACAAGGCAACAGAGGGATGCAGTACAATGGAGGGTGTCAGATACTCTTGAACAAATAGAAGGGAGCTTCGTATATACGAGGGTACGCTACACATAGCAAATAAAAATCGATGGTGCAATTGACGCACACAACATTTACTCCTTCAGAGTACACGACCGTGAATGACTTCGTACAAGACACTGAATTGCTCTCGGAGAAGCCGACTGGCCCACCAAAGGCCAATTTGTTTCTTGTTCCTACACACATTCACCTCGTGAGCACGTGCTTCTCACTTGTTGCATCTCTTTGAGTCTCGTTATATACACCAGTACACAGTGATGCTAGTAAGTCTTGGCCCGATACACACTTTCAAACTATCAAATTGATGGGCACTAGTCCACTTGGCTTTTAGTCACTGCCCGTTTCCTAAAAAATTATGTTGAAACCATCACCAAACAGTCACAATAGGTGACATACCCATTCCCAGCCAAAACACACAGGTGCTTGTCTGGGAATGAGCGGCACCGGGAAAGTCAATGTCAGCATAATTGGGAAAAAATGGTTATTCTTGAGAGGGGACTGAGCTACCGGTTCCTACCCTTGATCTTGTCATGGTTTTTATAGCGAAACAGGCCTGTAGGTGTTTGACTTGGGTTTGTGAATGCCGGTGACATGAACTTTGTCATGGGATGGATTGTAGAGATTTGTCTTGTCATTGACGACAACCATTGGAAGTTGGAAGATGGAGAACCTGTGCCAACAACTTCGACTGATATATTTGGCTTGAAACAGAACGGCGGCTACGACAGAGGCTCGGTTTGAATGCGCGCGTTATCTTTCTTCTTCTTCATGTGATCTCCATCTTCCTTTGTATTTCGAGTTGTACTCTGAACTAGTGTTGAATAGAGTAAATTAGTGGTTGAATTCTAACATTTGATATCCAGACCATAGATCTTCCACAAATACTACCAGGAACCTCCAAATTCACAGCCGAATTCTCCTCCCACCACCCCAGAGGACGAGACTCCGTTGATGAAGGCGATGCGGAAGTTCTGACCGATCTAACTAGTTTACACCTGGAGTTGGCTGCATACATGGCACTAGCGAAGAAGAAGACGACCGCGTAGATTTTCTCTCGGATTAGCTCTACCTCACTTCTGCACCACAACGCCCGCGCCCCTGCAGCAGCATCGTCTGCTTCAGCAGCGACGAGCATGATCACGTCTCTGCGTCACACCGCCTCCACCACCTGTTGGGCCACAACCTTCATGTGTGCGGCGAGACCCACACTAGTCCCCCGCAGTAGCACAGTTCGTCTCTACATGACCCATATTTGGAAATTGGAATCACCTGTATGGCTTGGTGCGGGAAAGCCATTACAGCTAAATGCAATGGACTCTTCACAGTGATTGAAGCATATTTTGTCCTGATAGGCAAGGAACTTACCCAAAAAGGCTTTGTCCCACTTTATATATAAAGCCACAACCAACATACAAAATGCATACAACCCGTCACCACACACACACCCAAGGCAGATATAAGGGAGTTGACGAACAGCAACACTACCCCAAACACCCCAAAGCAAACACCAAGTGGACAGATAGAGTATAGCTAGGAATCTAAGGAGCTCTCAACCGTGAACATGTTACTGCAAGGAGACGAAGCCTAAACTCGACGGACCAGAAACTCCAAAGCAGTGCCTCTAAGAAAGAAACGACATCGGAGTGCCACCACTGTCCGATCTACTGAATTGAGGTTTTCATTCGAAGTAACACTAAGGATGCAGGGCCACCGCGACGGTGCCTTCAATAAGGGAACGGCGCATGGATGACGCTGTCGTCGGTCTCACCAGAGCCGAACGAGGTTTTCACCTTGGCCACCACCCTCCGCCTCCGCCCGGTATACGACCCGACACGAGAGCGTCTGGCGCACCACCACCGTAGAACATCAAGGACCCGCAACCATGCCGCCCATGTGGCCATGGCAGCAAGCTCGTCAGCACCCGAGCGACTAGCTCCGTCCACGAGCCCATCTCTCCCGCCACCAAGGTCGCCGCCCAGCATCTAGGCATTCTGGAGACCATCAAAGCTACGGGCTTTGAGACGATCATCAGATCCCTAGCACCACCGGAGCCACCGGCGACCATCCTGCCCGGAACATCGATGAATCTGCAGCCAGGAGGCACCACGCCTAGGAAATGGGCATGAAGGAGCAGAGCACGTCCCGACCAGCGCCCCCTGCGCCGGTGATAGGTAGTCGAACAACCCATCCCTCCTGCAGCCTCCACAGCCGTCACGCCTCATGCCCAACTTCGGCCTCTGGTCAGATCCACGTCAGGAAGTGGTAGCCACTCGTCCGCCAATGAGGATCACAGATTGATCATACCCTGCCGCCAAATAAGAACTCCAGAGGGGCCAACACACTGGCCCACACTGCCGTTGTGACACCAAGATGCCCCGCCACCTGGCACTGCCACGTGGACTGCCTCGAACAAAATTGCCGCCGATCGTGCCGCCTGTTAGAAGAAATCGAGAGACAAACAAAATGATTCAGCTCAATTCTTTATTGATGATACAGTTACACAATATATAGGTCCCGAAGGGACGCGGCTAGCGTCGGTTAGCGAGACCAAAGGAAGGGTCACGCCAGTTGCCAACAGACGGCAGTTAGCAAGGGGAGATTTCCTTCCAATTAAACATTTGTTTAATTGTAACACTCCCCCTAATCTCCGCTTGTCCAAATGGTATCATCACCTATATATAAGTTCCTCCAAAAACCTAGTGGGAAAAATGTGAGGAACATAGTGTTTGATATGTTGCCAAAACTCCTTCAAACCCAATGGGAAAAATAAGGAGAAAATAATGCAACATATAATAGTTATTACCTCTTTCAACTCAATATGAGAAACCCATAGAGTTAACGGGACAAAAAATATGTCGTATATACTTTCCTAAAATCCCTGGTGGGGAAAACAGAAAGTATGACATTATCTCATGTTGATATTACCTCATTAAAAACCTTTATGAGAACCTATAAAGTAAACTCATGAAGGGAAAAAGAGTATAATATGATGCTTTGAACATGAACAATTCAGGAAGGTACTCCCCCTGATTCTTGCAAATTCTGAAGCCGTCACATACCAATCCCATGAACATACTTCTGGAATGTGGAAGTTGGTAGAGACTCGAGAAACAAATCAGTTGAATGATTTGACTTGCAAGATATGCAATATAGCAATATTGCTTATTAGTAACCTGTTTGCATCCGGCCAACACAAGCAACATTATCTTAGAGATAATGATTGGTGGATGTAGCCACTAAGGTCTATTTCAAAGACTCTTCATGAGAGGGCTACCACACCTAGTAGGAACACTAAGCTTGTCTACGATCTAAGATAGTGGGGATCTGGTCGATGTATCCAATGATATCGGTGTTCACATTTCTGTGAAACTGAAAAACTAGGACAAGATGTTTGATGCCTTGGAGATATCGAAAGATATTCTTGAGTACCAATCAATTGTGTTTGGTGGATCTAGTGGCATTACGGAATGTTGAGTCCCAATATCTCATTTCCATCATCTCTTGGTCTAAATAGATCTTCTCTATGTCTAGAGAATGAACTACCATGAGAGTTATGGATGGATAAGATTTGTCCACAATGAGTTTCTCCAATATATTATGGATATAGACAACGTAGTATACCATAATGTATGAATGAAGGTGCTCAAGTTGTAGTGACGAGCGGTATTTTGGTTTACCCAAATCCTTCATTTTAAACTCCGTCATTTAGATGATTACATGTGTCATCATTGTAGACACACAAACATGAATAATCATAATTGTAGGAGTAATCCTTGTGTATAAGGAACTCACTACGTCGGTTGTACCAAATGGACCGACGATAATAATAAGTCGTATGGTGCCTTATTGATTTTACACAATGTATGTTGCATTTTGTACTTCGATTAGAATTGGGGTTCCATCGGGAATCAAGCATATATGTCTGAATCTAGTGATCCACATGGATATGTAATCACTACATCTATCAATTGAAGATATAGATGATTTCGTACTGCCAATGATATAAGTTATCGGAAAGTGATTCCACCTCTAGAGAATAGTTGGGTATCTGCGTGAACCCTTGTGCTACAATACTTGCTCTTTGTTTCACCACCTCGTTGTTCTCAATTCTGTTTCCAGAAGAAAACTGGTGTAGGTATTGCTTATGAGTACCTTCCCATTATTGAGCAATATCATTTCTATCTAGATTATACCCTTTGCTTGAGTTCAGTCCGAGTGTTGTTCACACTTTGCCATGGCCATGGTCTTTGGATCTGAATCATTAGAAAGGTTTTTACAATCTAGTTGAGAAATGTATGTCGACAATTGTAGACTTCCGGTTATTTGATTCTCCAGAATCTATATATCAATATATAGTTGATGAAAATATCGTTACCCAAGACGACTGCTCGCGATTTCCCAATGCGACTAAGTCGGGTATTCCGATGTCCCGGTCATTGTGTGCACTATGACCTGGGCTGGTGGAGGTTTCCCATCCACTGGGTGTATACTACCCATTAGGTGTCTGCCAACGTGAAGCTAGCTTGCATTTACTGATTCACATCCATTGATATCCTTACTTGCGAGAAGCTGAATCCTGATGTACTTCTACCATACATCTCCCCCCCCCCCCCCCCCCCCCCCCCCCCCCCCCCCGTTGCTTTGAACGGGGAGTGGAGTGGATTTTGTTGGTACCTCCACTCTTTCAGGCATACTATTGCAGGATTGTAGGATTGTGTGACACCTTTATAGTTAGTAAATGAATCTGGAAGGTTATTTGCAATGTGTTGCAAATCTTCTGAACGCATGGTTCAGCTCTTTGAGTACGTGGATATGAGGTAGAAATGTGTTGAACATTCCAATAATTTCCTGGCATTCTTTATGGTACTTGAATTCTCCCCCTAATATTTGGAAATATTCCTCATTGAATCAACATACTGGCCTTGAATAACCCCGCATGTGAGGGGTTTGAGGTATTGACGATAATACAGTTATTCCTCACATAGATCCCAACTATATGTTGAGGGGCCAATGATGTATGTCGGGGTGGTGATATCGGTGTGTAACCGAATTATCGCAGATAGGAAATACTTGGTAGATTTCCACATATCAAGGACATAGGGGAATAATATTATGCAGTTTGGTCATGAGTGTGTAAAACTACATGACTCCAACGTAAAGTTGGTAATTTTCAATTTCAAAGAAAAAATCATGCAATGAACTCAATTCTTTGGATGGGATTCTACCAAACCATTTTGAGTCTAGACATTAGGACAAATTGCTAACACTACTAGAAAAAGGCCTACTAGTGGCGCACCTGTTTTCGCTACTAATGGCGCACTACAGGTGCGCCACTAGTACCACGCCATTAGTATTTTTTACTAATGGTGCACCACAGGTGCGCCATTAGTATTGGTATACTAGTAACAATTTTTTTATTTTTTTTATTTTTTTTAATTTTCTTAATCTCAGGTCACTATGGCTTAATTTAGGGTCAATATGCTTAATCTCAAGTCAAATCGCACTCTGTGGTCAAATTTCTCGGAAGATCACCCATCCTCACACTACTCCAGCCCGAGCACGCTTAACTTCGCAGTTCTATCCAACCCCAGCACCAGCTCACTTCATAGGCAGTTGTTGATATATCAATCATATCAATCTTATTAAACCTTGTTGATGTCTAGGACTTTGTTCATGTTCATGAGTATGATGAAATTTGAAAAAATATTTCAAACTTCCCGGTCAAATTACGTATCATATTTTGAAAAAAAATCTAATTTTTTTAAACCAATTTTTTTTCTGTTACTAGTGGCGCACCTAACAAATGGTGCGCCACTAGTAAGTTTGATTTTTTTTTCATTTCCCCCCCCCCCCCTAGATCTTAAAAGCCTCGTATCTTTCGTTCTGTTAGGTTTTTGGGGATTTTGAAGATGTTGATAAAAAACTTTTTAATCCGAGTTTGTATGCAAAAGTTATGCCCATTTTACTAAATTTCAGAGAGATTTTGCAAATAAAGTCGAAATTCATATTTGTAAATTTTCCCAACAACTAGACCACATATCACATTGGAAACTTATTTTTTTTATTATTTTTTAACATTTCCATCATTTTATTTTATTTTTTTAAAAGTGAAAAGACGGTCCGGAGGGGGTGCATTTAGCACCAGGGTTACTAATGGCGCATCACACATCAGGTGCGCCATTAGTAACCCTGGTGCTAAATATATTACTAATGGCGCACCACACATCAGGTGCGCCATTACTAACAAATTTTATTTTATTTTATTTTATTTTTTCCAAACTACTAATGACGCACGGTGGGTATGGTGCGCCATTACTATGTCAACTAGTAATGGCGCACTATCCCATGGTGCGCCATTACTAACAAATTTTTTTTCTTTTTTTTTCAAAACTACTAATGACGCATCACACACCATGTGCGCCATTAGTAATATATTACTAATGGCGCACCTGTATCTCGTGCGCCACTGCACGATGCGTCATTAGTAACCATATCATCTATAGCCCTTTTCCTAGTAGTGTAAAGTTCAATCCTCGCGGGCGCGGCCGAGGCGTGGGTGAATTAATAATTTGCGAGAGAAAACTGATCTCAATCGCAATTTGTCCTAATGTCTAGACACGGGCGCGACCGAGACGCGGGGCGGACGGCGCGGCCAAAAGGCGATGTCGCGATGCGCGGCGTGGCCGGGCGGAGCCGGCCACGGCCTGGCTCGGGCGGCACGCGGGGCGCGAAGGCCGGGTAGCAGCGCCGATGCGGCCAGGAACAGCCACGGCGCGGGCGGGCGTGGCCATGGCCGGCGACGAGGGCACGAGGTGCGGTGGTGCGGCAAGTTTTGATGCCTAGTGCTCTCGGTTACGACTGTGCTGATAACGTGTTAGAAGAAATCGAGAGACAAACAAAATGATTCAACTCATTTCTTTATTGATGATACAGTTACACAATATATGGATTCCGAAGGGACACGAGTAGTGTCGGTTAGCAAGACCAAAGGAAGGGTCATGCCGGTCGCCAACAGACGGGTATAACTCGAAATCGATTCAATTCTTATCTCCGATTTCAGGACATTTGTTTATATGTAATGGTGGCAAGGGGAGATTTCCTTGCAATTAAACATTTGTTTAATTGTAACACCGCCCGCGCGGCAGATCTAGCCGAGGCTGACGCCACCAGCCTGGCCATGCACCCACACCATCCTTCGCCGAGCCAGCCCTCCACGCAGACAGAGCCTTGAGAACCTCCTAAGAGCTCACCTGTGCGCTGTCACGGCCTAGCCCAGCGCCGTGTCACCGCCGGAACCGCTGCCCCGCGTCGAGCCCCCATGCACGGAGAAGAGAGAAGGCCCCGCCACTGCTAGCACTCGGCAGCTTGGGCTTTCCCCCTCAGTCGTGCGCGAGACAGCAAGGAGCTTAGTCCATTGCCACCATTACATATGTGGCTTTCTGAATCCTATTAGCTCACAGAGACTGAGCGCGCACTATTATGGATGTAGCAGATGGGTACTCAAGTAAATTGCCACATTTACTTGTACAGACATACCTATGAACTCATGTTCGGCTTGGTCAGTTGCCACCATTACATGCTTTCTTAATACCCAAATACTTCAGAGTGCACACGCACTATCTCGACGAAACGAGCGGCCGAACGCGAGCCACTCGATCAGCCTAGATCGTGCGGTCCTCGGCGTCAGCTCGTACCTGGTCAGGAGGCGACCGAACGCGCATGTGGCTGGGGCCGCCCGCAAGCGCCGGTCTGTGTAGACAGAATGAAGGGTGAGCCACGCCTCTTTCTCCTTCCCTGATCCACTTCCCTCTCTTCTGCCAAGTTCGTTCCCCAAATCCGGCGGCGAGAGGCAGTCGTTGCCAGGCCGTTGCTGCGGTGCAGCCGAAGACGGGGGAGGGGGGGGGGCAGGGAAGGGGAAGGGCTGGAGCGCGGCGGGGATCCGCTTCTCGTCGCCGGTGTAGGTACGGTCGCCCGCCAATTTTGCCTCGCATCTCCTGCTTCCCCATTTTTCCATCGGTTGTGGTCGGGGTCCCCGTCATGGGCTCGCCGGAGAGGGGTTCTAGGGTTTCCGGTGGATATCCGGCGAGTATGAGGTAGCTTTTGCGGAAGGTCGTGCCCACGACTAACTAGTCACATCCGGCCTTGTTGTGTAGTAGAAGGGCGTGGCGGTCGGATCCATGGTGGCTGGGGCCGGAGTACAGGGATGCAGCGTGCAGGCTTCGCTATGGTGGCGGATTGGTCGTGAAGGAGTCCGTTGGATAGATATGTCCTTCCATGGATTAACATCCATGGATCTGTAGTTGATCTGCTAGGGGAAGGTAGAGCACTAGCCCCAGCGGCTTTTCACATGATTTTTGCTGATTTTGAGAGGGGGAATTGCTATGTGTAGTCAGTCTGTTTTTTCTATGCAACTAGGGCCCCGTTTCTGAGGAGCGACTTTCTGGTGGACGCCGGCTCGTGTGGTCTGTATCCTAGCCATAGAACGATTCCTCGAGATGCTCAAACATCACTTCCCTGTCCCCCGTACTAGTTTCCTAGGAGCAGGGTGTAGGTGGCATAGGCGTATAAGCTTGGCACAAGTGTATCCTCGTGTGGATCTGTACATGCACATGCGCAGGGAAGGAGTTGGTGACCTACCGATGTACTGCTAGCTTGATGGGTGGTGTGGGCCACAATGCAGAAACTTTTTGCCTAACGTGACAAAAGGGGACCCTGCTAATGTTTCATCATGCACAGTGCGCATCTCTTGCGTCTAGTGGATCTAAAAAGAAATTGGTCAGGGTCACTAATCAAATCTACTTGATTAGTTTAATGTGCTGGATAAAAAAGAGATTGATAAAATCTAAAAACAGTATGGTGGACGGTGCGTTTGATCCTTTTTTTTCAAATGATTCAAAAATCATATTTGTCAAGTTTGGAAAAAAAAACTTTGAAAACTTATACATATTCACGATGGAACCTGTGAAAAATTGTTCAAGAAATATTATGACTTGCAAGCTGTACAAAAAAGAAAATCTTGGTCCAACAATAAAAAAATTGACCCACTTTTATTGACATATTTGTTTACGTCCCATATGAAAGCACATTGTTATTAAATTCTGTTGAATGTGTTGTATATGCATTTGTGTATGTACAAAATATTTTTGATTTTTTTTGCACTGTGGAAATATTGTTTTTCTCAAAAGTCCATCAAAAGACATTTTAACCTTCTCACAGACTAGGCTCAAAGATGGTTTGTTGCAAAAGAACAAAGTTTGGTAATACAAAAAATTATACAACAGGTGGCACAATAATACATTAATTTTTTTCCCGGGAGAGTAATACATTAACCTAACAAACTGTGCGAGACCAATTCTTGTTCAGAGCCCCAACTGTGCAGAAACTTCTAACGGTCATATAAAAACAGTTTAATCCTAGTTTAGGTAAATGGCCCTGACAAGCAGATGGTGCTAACAGACAATATACTAGTATTATTTTATGGATAAAATCTAAGAACACATATAAGTCTACCTAATGAAATTATAAGGTGACAGTATAGAGTTTAAGATAATTGGTGACCAGAAAAACATTTGATAATATTGAGAGTTATAAAAATATCTGGACGAGCGTCACAATAATAAATTACTCTAAAGCAGTCTGTACGAGATTAATAGGTGTTTAGTGGACTTAATAGACTGTTAATAGTATCATACTCTCTGTGCATTACACTGACTAACAAATTGGTCTTAATGGCGGATTATTATTCTATGTGCTCTCGTGAGGGGTCAATTGGGCACAAGGTCACGTCACATCAAACTGTTCTGGGTGGCAGAGGGTAAATTGAAATGGTGCACGATGTGTTCCAGCAGCTAGATTCTTTGTCAATAAAGTTAGCTACCTATAGCTGCCGGGATACAGGCTTTGACGAGGCTCTTGGGGGGACAGAACGCGTAAATACCGGGAGGGATCTAATCAGTTAGGATAACGGACGGGCAGGATATGGTCCGCAGAGTGCTCGTCCACCGTAAGGCATTTTCGCCCGTTTCTGTGCAATTTATCATAGCCACTAGCCAAATTTGTAAGTCAGGTTTTGGTGTTAGTTCTGTGCAACTAGGGGCGCCTCCATGTGCAATCTATTACATTTGGTAGCCAAATTTTGTAAGCAAACTAGGCAACATAAATCGTGTTCTCTGTATATCAATTTTTTGGTGTTAGTTATGTGCAACTAGGGGTTCCTTAGCAATCTATCATATCTTTGTAGCCCAATTTGTAAGCAAACTAGGCAAATAATTTTCGTTCTCTGTATATCAGTTTTTGGTGTCAGTTCTGTGCAAATTGGGGAGCCTTCCTGTGCAATCTATCATATCTTCTAGCCAAATTTGTAAGAAAACTAGGCAAATAATTTTATTTTAGTTCTGTGCAACTAGGGTCTGGGATCCTGCGCAACTAGGGATACATTACTGTGCAAGCAGAGGAAATGTGCCTGGTAGTGAAACATAGGTTCATATTTTCCTTTTCTTTTATCCTATGGCCATTTATTTATGCTATTTTCTTTTACAAGTAGAAATATTGTGCAAGTAGAAATATTTTTTGTGCCTGGTAGTGAAACCAGAGGAAATGTGCCTGGTAGTGAAACATAGGTTCATATTGTGCAAGTAGAAATATTTTTTGTTCATTGTAGGGTTTTCCAAATAGGACCTCTTGGCGGAACTCAAAACGGGCGGCTACGCAGCAACCACGTGCTGCTGATAATGATGGGGATGGAGAGGATGATGATATGTCCTAGAGAGTATATAAATGAGCTGGCATCCTCAGGCTTTTCTAGTTGCACAAGAGTACCTGATTGTTGACATCCTTAGCATTTCTAGTTGCACAATACCATCCAACTAGTTGACATCCTCAGTCTTTTTGTAGCTGTGTTGAAACCCTCAGCATTTTCTTCTAGAATCCTAAAACCTGAACGTGCAATTATTTGATTGGTCATGCAAGTGTTGAATATTTCTTTTCCCAAGTGTATCTAATTAATTGTCATCCTCAAGATTTATAGTTGCACAAGAGTATACAATTAGTTGGTATCCGCAGCATTTCTACTTGCACAAACAGTATCCAACTAATTGAATTCCTCAGCCACAAGAGTAACTATTTTTTAGTCTCATCTTCACATTTTTGAGGGTTGCCCAAGAGTATCTGATGATTTGGCACCCTCAGCCTTTCTAGTTGCACAAGAGTATTTAATTAGTTGGCATCCTGAGCATTTCTAGTTACACAATAGCATCTAACTAGTTGACATCCTCATCCTTTCTAGTTGCACAAGAGTAACTATTTTAGTTGGCATCCTCTGCATTTTGTAGTTGCACAACTAACATAATATCAAGTTGGCATCGTCAACCTTTTTTATCCAGTTTTTCTGAAGAACAACAAATATTTTGTATGCAGTGTTAACTAATCATCTTTGTCACCTTTTGTTTGCAAAACCTCAGGTGATCACGTTGGAATGTGATCACCTTTGGCACCGTTTTCTGATGACAGGAAATAAAATTTCATCTTCTTTTCTGTTTCACTTTTAGTATATAGAACATCCTATAGAACATATTCCCCCTATTGCAATTTGTGTGAGACAAGACTATTTGTACACTCGTTTTTAATACTGTTCTTGTGCTTTTTCTAGTCTGGTTTCTTTGCTGCACACTTTTGCAGCAAAAGTTGGCTTTTCATATAAGTTTAGCTGCACAATTATATGTTTATATTTGCACAGACAACACATCCAGTCTTTTTTAGTTTCATCTAGTCCGTGTGTTGGTTGCACACATTTTTTGCAGGAAAAGATAAACTGAATGTAGTGTTTGTGCAAATAAAAGTCCATATTTGTGCCAACTAAACATGGATCCAATACCATCTTTTCCTGCAATGTGTGCAACCAACAGCCAAAAGACTAGAATAGATGGACTCCAGTCTGGGCTGTTTTGTTGCACACATTTGCATAAAAAGGTTGGCTTGGACCCATGCTTAGTTGCACACATTTGTTCTTCTTTTTGCATAAACAATAAACCCAGTCCATCTTTCTAGTCTGGGATTTTTTTTGCACACATGCTGTAGGAAAATTGGTTTGAACCAATGTTTTTAGTTACATAAATATGTGCTTCTTTTTGCACAAACAGTACACCTAGTCCATCTTTCTAGTCTCGGCTGTTTCTGTTGGAAATATGCCCTAGAGGCAATAATAAAAGCATTATTATTATATTTCCTTGTTCATGATAATTGTCTTTATTCATGCTATAATTGTGTTATCCGGAAATCGTAATACATGTGTGAATAACAGACACCAACATGTCCCTAGTAAGCCTCTAGTTGGCTAGCTCGTTGATCAACAGATAGTCATGGTTTCCTGACTATGGACATTAGATGTCATTGATAACGAGATCACATCATTAGGAGAATGATGTGATGGACAAGACCCAATCCTAAACATAGCACAAGATCGTATAGTTCGTTTGCTAGAGTTTTCCAATGTCAAAGTATCTTTTCCTTAGACCATGAGATCGTGTAACTCCCGGATACCGTAGGAGTGCTTTGGGTATACCAAACGTCACAACGTAACTGGGTGACTATAAAGGTCTACTACGGGTATCTCCGAAAGTGTCTGTTGGGTTACATGGATCAGGACTGGGATTTGTCACTCCGTATGACGGAGAGGTATCACTGGGCCCACTCGGTAATGCATCATCATATTGAGCTCAAAGTGACCAAGTGTCTGGTCACGGGATCATGCATTACGGTACGAGTAAAGTGACTTGCCGGTAACGAGATTGAACGAGGTATTGGGATACCGACAATCGAATCTCGGGCAAGTAACATATCGATTGACAAAGGGAATTGCATACGGGGTTGATTGAATCCTTGACATCGTGGTTCATCCGATGAGATCATCGTGGAGCATGTGGGAGCCAACATGGGTATCCAGATCCTGATGTTGGTTATTGACCGGAGAGTCGTCTCGGTCATGTCTGCTTGTCTCCCGAACCCGTAGGGTCTACACACTTAAGGTTCGGTGACGCTAGGGTTGTGAAGATATGTATATGCAGTAACCCGAATATTGTTCGGGGTCCCGGATGAGATCCCGGACGTCACGAGGAGTTCCGGAATGGTCCGGAGGTAAAGAATTATATATAGGAAGTGCTGTTTCGGCCATCGGGACAAGTTTCGGGGTCACCGGTATTGTACCGGGACCACCGGAAGGGTCCCGGGGGTCCACCGGGTGGGGCCACCTATCCCGGGGGGCCCCATGGGCTGAAGTGGGAGGGAACCCAGCCCATAGTGGGCTGGGGCGCCACCCCCCCCAAGGGCCCATGCGGCTAGGGTTGGGGGAAACCCTAAGGGGGGCGCCCCCTTGCTTGGGGGGCAAGCCCCCCACCCTAGGCCGCCGCCCCCCCTAGTAGATCCATCTACTAGGGCCGGCGCCCCCCCCCATGGCACCCCTATATATAGTGGGGAGAGGAGGGACTTCATACCCCAGCCCCTGGCGCCTCCCTCTCTCCCCATTACGTCTCTCTTCCTCGTAGTATAGGCGAAGCCCTGCTACTGTGACGCCCTGCATCCACCACCACGCCGTCGTGCTGCTGGATCTTCGTCAACCTCTCCTTCTCCCTTGCTGGATCAAGAAGGGGGAGACGTCTCCCGTCCCGTACGTGTGTTGAACGCGGAGGTGCCGTCCGTTCGGCGCTTGGTCATCGGTGATTTGGATCACGTCGTGTACGACTACATCATCACCGTTCTTTGAATGCTTCCGCACGCGATCTACAAAGGTATGTAGATGCATCCGATGGCTCGTTGCTAGATGAACTCCTAGATGGATCTTGGTGAAACGAGTAGGAAATTTTTTGTTTTCTGCAACGTTCCCCAACAGTGGCATCATGAGCTAGGTCTATGCATAGTTCTTCTTGCGCGAGTAGAACACAATTAGTTGTGGGCGTGGATTTGTCAACTTTCTTGCCGTTACTAGTCTTTTCTTGCTTCAGCGGTATTGTGGGATGAAGCGGCCCGGACCAACCTTACACGTACGCTTACGTGAGACCGGTTCCACTGACTAACATGCACTAGTTGCATAAGGTGGCTGGCGGGTGTTTGTCTCTCCCACTTTAGTTGGAGCGGATTCGATGAACAGGGTCCTTATGAAGGGTAAATAGAAGTTGACAAATCACATTGTGGCTTTAACGTAGGTAAGAAGACGTTCTTGCTAGAACCCTAATTCAGCCACGTAAAACTTGCAACAACAATTAGAGGACGTCTAACTTGTTTTTGCAGCAAGTGGTTTGTGATATGATATGGCCAAAGTTGTGATGAATGATGAATGATCTATATGTGATGTATGAGATGTTCATGCTATTGTAATAGGAATCACGACTTGCATGTCGATGAGTATGACAACCGGCAGGAGCCATAGGAGTTGTCTTTATTCTTTTAAATGACCTGCGTGTCATCGAGGAACGCCATGTAAATTACTTTACTTTATTGCTAAACGCGTTAGCCATAGTAGTAGAAGTAATAGTTGGCGAGCAACTTCATGGAGACACGATGATGGAGATCATGATGATGGAGATCATGGTGTCAAGCCGGTGACAAGATGATCATGGAGCCCCAAGATGGAGATCAAAGGAGCTATGTGATATTGGCCATATCATGTCACGTTAATTATTTGATTACATGTGATGTTTATCATGTTTTGCATCTTGTTTACTTAGAACGACGGTAGTAAATAAGATGATCCCTCATAACAATTTTAAGAAGTGTTCTCCCCTAACTGTGCACCGTTCCTAAAGTTCGTCGTTTCTAAGCACGCCGTGATGATCGGGTGTGATGGATCCTTACGTTCACATACAACGGGTGTTGGCGAGCCTAGCATGTACAGACATGGCCTCGGAACACATGCAAAACACTTAGGGTTAACTTGACGAGCCTAGCATGTACAGACATGGCCTCGGAACACAGAAGACCGAAAGGTCGAGCATGAGTCGTATAGAAGATACGATCAACATGAAGATGTTCACCGACGTTGACTAGTCCGTCTCACGTGATGATCGGACATGGCCTAGTCAACTCGGATCATGTAACACTTAGATGACTAGAGGGATGTCTAATCTAAGTGGGAGTTCATTAATAATTTGATTAGATGAACTTAATTATCATGAACTTAGTCTAAAATCTTTGCAATATGTCTTGTAGATCAAATGGCCAACGTAGTCCTCAACTTCAACGCGTTCCTAGAGAAAACCAAGCTGAAAGACGATGGCAGCAACTATACGGACTGGGTCCGGAACCTGAGGATCATCCTCATAGCTGCCAAGAAAGATTATGTCCTACAAGCACCGCTAGGTTATCCACCCGTCCCACAGAACCAAGACGTTATGAACGCTTGGCAGACACGTGTTGACGACTACTCCCTCGTTCAGTGCGGCATGCTTTACAGCTTAGACCCGGGGCTCCAAAAGCGTTTTGAGAGACATGGAGCATATGAGATGTTCGAAGAGCTGAAAATGGTTTTTCAAGCTCATGCCCGGATCGAGAGATATGAAGTCTCCGATAAGTTCTTCAGCTGTAAGATGGAGGAAAATAGTTCTGTCAGTGAGCACATACTCACTATGTCTGGGTTACACAACCGCTTGTCTCAGCTGGGAGTTAATCTCCCGGATGATGCGGTCATTGACAGAATCCTCCAGTCGCTTCCACCAAGCTACAAGAGCTTTGTGATGAACTTCAACATGCAGGGGATGCAAAAGACCATTCCTGAGTTGTTCTCAATGCTGAAATCAGCGGAGGTAGAAGTCAAGAAGGAACATCAAGTGTTGATGGTCAATAAAACCACTAAGTTCAAGAAAGGCAAGGGTAAAAAGAACTTCAAGAAGGACGGCAAGGAGGTTGCCGCGCCCGGCAAGCAAGCTGCCGGGAAGAAGCCAAAGAATGGACCCAAGCCTGAGACGGAGTGCTTTTATTGCAAAGGGAAGGGTCACTGGAAACGGAACTGCCCCAAATACTTAGCGGACAAGAAGGCCGGCAACGCCAAAGGTATATTTGATATACATGTAATTGATGTGTACCTTACCAGTACTCGTAGTGACTCCTGGGTATTTGATACCGGTGCCGTTGCTCATATTTGTAACTCACAGCAGGAGCTGCGGAATAAACGGAGACTGGCAAAGGACGAGGTGACGATGCGCGTCGGGAATGGTTCCAAGGTCGATGTGATCGCCGTCGGCACGCTGCCTTTGCATTTACCTACGGGATTAGTTTTAAACCTCAATAACTGTTATTTAGTGCCAGCTTTGAGCATGAACATTGTATCGGGATCTCGTTTAATTCGAGATGGCTACTCATTTAAATCTGAGAATAATGGTTGTTCCATTTATATGAGAGATATGTTTTATGGTCATGCTCCTATGGTGAATGGTTTATTCTTAATGAATCTCGGGCGTATTACTACACATGTTCATAATGTGAGTACCAAAAGATGTAAGGTTGATAATGATAGTCCCACATACTTGTGGCACTGCCGCCTTGGTCACATAGGTGTCAAACGCATGAAGAAGCTCCATGCAGATGGACTTTTAGAGTCTCTTGATTATGAATCATTTGACACGTGCGAACCATGCCTCATGGGTAAAATGACCAAGACTCCGTTCTCAGGGACAATGGAGCGAGCAACCAACTTATTGGAAATCATACATACTGATGTGTGCGGTCCAATGAGTGTTGAGGCTCGCGGTGGCTATCGTTATGTTCTCACCCTCACTGATGACTTGAGTAGATATGGGTTGAAACCTTTTAAAAGTTCAAGGAATTTCAGAGTGAGGTTGAAAATCAACGTGACAGGAAAATCAAGTTTCTACGATCAGATCGTGGAGGAGAATACTTGAGTCACGAATTTGGTGCACACTTAAGAAAATGTGGAATAGTTTCACAACTCACGCCGCCTGGAACACCTCAGCGTAACGGTGTGTCCGAACGTCGTAATCGCACTCTATTGGATATGGTGCGGTCTATGATGTCTCTTACTAATTTACCGCTATCTTTTTGGGGCTATGCTTTAGAGACTGCCACATTCACTTTAAATACGACTCCGTCGAAATCCGTTGAGACGACACCGTATGAATTATGGTTTGGGAAGAAACCTAAGCTGTCGTTTCTAAAAGTTTGGGGATGCGATGCTTATGTCAAGAAACTTCAACCTGAAAAGCTCGAACCCAAGTCGGAAAAATGCGTCTTCATAGGATACCCAAAAGAAACTATTGGGTACACCTTCTACCTCAGATCCGAAGGCAAGGTCTTTGTTGCCAAGAATGGGTCCTTTCTAGAGAAAGAGTTTCTCTCGAAAGAAGTAAGTGGGAGGAAAGTAGAGCTTGATGAGGTATTACCTCTTGAACCGGTAAATGGCGCAACTCAAGAAAATGTTCCTGAGGTGCCTGCACCGACTAGAGAGGAAGTTAATGATAATGATCAAGATACTTCTGATCAAGCTCCTACTGAAATTCGAAGGTCCACAAGGACACGTTCCGCACCAGAGTGGTACGGCAACCCTGTCTTGGAAATCATGTTGTTAGACAACGGTGAACCTTCGAACTATGAAGAAGCGATGGCGGGACCGGATTCCGACAAATGGCTAGAAGCCATGAAATCCGAGTTAGGATCCATGTATGAAAACGAAGTATGGACTTTGACTGACTTGCCTGTTGAACGGCGAGCCATAGAAAATAAATGGATCTTTAAGAAGAAGACAGACGCGGATGGTAATGTGACCATCTATAAAGCTCGACTTGTCGCTAAGGGTTATCGACAAGTTCAAGGGGTTGACTACGATGAGACTTTCTCACCGGTAGCAAAGCTGAAGTCCGTCCGAATCATGTTAGCAATTGCCGCATTCTACGATTATGAGATATGGCAAATGGACGTCAAAACTGCATTCCTTAATGGTTTCCTTAAGGAAGAATTGTATATGATGCAGCCGGAAGGTTTTGTCGATCCTAAGAATGCTGACAAAGTGTGCAAGCTCCAACGCTCGATTTATGGGCTGGTGCAAGCATCTCGGAGTTGGAACATTCGCTTTGATGAGATGATCAAAGCGTTTGGGTTTACACAGACTTATGGAGAAGCCTGCGTTTACAAGAAAGTGAGTGGGAGCTCTGTAGCATTTCTCATACTATATGTAGATGACATACTTTTGATGGGAAATGATATAGAACTCTTGGATAGCATCAAGGCCTACTTGAATAAAAGTTTTTCAATGAAGGACCTTGGAGAAGCTGCTTATATATTAGGCATCAAAATCTATAGAGATAGATCGAGACGCCTCATAGGTCTTTCACAAAGCACATACCTTGATAAGATATTGAAGAAGTTCAATATGGATCATTCTAAGAAGGGGTTCTTACCTGTATTACAAGGTGTGAAATTGAGTTCAGCTCAATGTCCGACCACGGCAGAAGATATAGAAGAGATGAGTGTCATCCCCTATGCCTCAGCCATAGGTTCTATTATGTATGCCATGCTGTGTACCAGACCTGATGTAAACCTTGCCGTAAGTTTGGTAGGAAGGTACCAAAGTAATCCCGGCAAGGAACACTGGACAGCGGTCAAGAATATCCTGAAGTACCTGAAAAGGACTAAGGAAATGTTTCTCGTTTATGGAGGTGACGAAGAGCTCGTCGTAAAGGGTTACGTCGACGCTAGCTTCGACACAGATCTGGATGACTCGAAGTCACAAACCGGATGCGTGTATATTTTGAATGGTGGGGCAGTAAGCTGGTGCAGTTGCAAGCAAAGCGTCGTGGCGGGATCTACATGTGAAGCGGAGTACATGGTGACCTCGGAGGCAGCACATGAAGCAATATGGGTGAAGGAGTTCATCACCGACCTAGGAGTCATACCCAATGCGTCGGGGCCAATCAAACTCTTTTGTGACAACACTGGAGCTATTGCACTTGCCAAGGAGCCCAGGTTTCACAAGAAGACAAGGCACATCAAGCGTCGCTTCAACTCCATCCGTGAAAATGTTCAAGATGGAGACATAGAGATTTGTAAAGTACATACGGACCTAAATGTAGCGGATCCGTTGACTAAACCTCTCCCTAGAGCAAAACATGATCAACACCAGAATTCCATGGGTGTTCGATTCATCACTATGTAACTAGATTATTGACTCTAGTGCAAGTGGGAGACTGTTGGAAATATGCCCTAGAGGCAATAATAAAAGCATTATTATTATATTTCCTTGTTCATGATAATTGTCTTTATTCATGCTATAATTGTGTTATCCGGAAATCGTAATACATGTGTGAATAACAGACACCAACATGTCCCTAGTGAGCCTCTAGTTGGCTAGCTCGTTGATCAACAGATAGTCATGGTTTTCTGACTATGGACATTAGATGTCATTGATAACGAGATCACATCATTAGGAGAATGATGTGATGGACAAGACCCAATCCTAAACATAGCACAAGATCGTATAGTTCGTTTGCTAGAGTTTTCCAATGTCAAAGTATCTTTTCCTTAGACCATGAGATCGTGTAACTCCCGGATACCGTAGGAGTGCTTTGGGTATACCAAACGTCACAACGTAACTGGGTGACTATAAAGGTCTACTACGGGTATCTCCGAAAGTGTCTGTTGGGTTACATGGATCAGGACTGGGATTTGTCACTCCGTATGACGGAGAGGTATCACTGGGCCCACTCGGTAATGCATCATCATATTGAGCTCAAAGTGACCAAGTGTCTGGTCACGGGATCATGCATTACGGTACGAGTAAAGTGACTTGCCGGTAACGAGATTGAACGAGGTATTGGGATACCGACGATCGAATCTCGGGCAAGTAACATATCGATTGACAAAGGGAATTGCATACGGGGTTGATTGAATCCTTGACATCGTGGTTCATCCGATGAGATCATCGTGGAGCATGTGGGAGCCAACATGGGTATCCAGATCCTGATGTTGGTTATTGACCGGAGAGTCGTCTCGGTCATGTCTGCTTGTCTCCCGAACCCGTAGGGTCTACACACTTAAGGTTCGGTGACGCTAGGGTTGTGAAGATATGTATATGCAGTAACCCGAATATTGTTCGGGGTCCCGGATGAGATCCCGGACGTCACGAGGAGTTCCGGAATAGTCCGGAGGTAAAGAATTATATATAGGAAGTGCTGTTTCGGCCATCGGGACAAGTTTCGGGGTCACCGGTATTGTACTGGGACCACCGGAAGGGTCCTGGGGGTCCACCGGGTGGGGCCACCTATCCCGGGGGGGCCCATGGGCTGAAGTGGGAGGGAACCCAGCCCATAGTGGGCTGGGGCGCCACCCCCCCCAAGGGCCCATGCGGCTAGGGTTGGGGGAAACCCTAAGGGGGGCGCCCCCTTGCTTGGGGGGCAAGCCCCCCACCCTAGGCCGCCGCCCCCCCTAGTAGATCCATCTACTAGGGCCGGCGCCCCCCCCATGGCACCCCTATATATAGTGGGGAGAGGAGGGACTTCATACCCCAGCCCCTGGCGCCTCCCTCTCTCCCCATTACGTCTCTCTTCCTCGTAGTATAGGCGAAGCCCTGCTACTGTGACGCCCTGCATCCACCACCACGCCGTCATGCTGCTGGATCTTCGTCAACCTCTCCTTCTCCCTTGCTGGATCAAGAAGGAGGAGACGTCTCCCATCCCATACGTGTGTTGAACGCGGAGGTGCCGTCCGTTCGGCGCTTGGTCATTGGTGATTTGGATCACGTCGTGTACGACTACATCATCACTGTTCTTTGAACGCTTCCGCACGCGATCTACAAAGGTATGTAGATGCATCCGATGGCTCGTTGCTAGATGAACTCCTAGATGGATCTTGGTGAAACGAGTAGGAAATTTTTTGTTTTCTGCAACGTTCCCCAACAGTTTCTTGCACACATTTTGCAGAAAGTTGTCCTTGGATTAGTGCTTAATGTGCACATATATTTACTTTTTTTATAGTTTTGGCTGTTGGTTGCACACATTGCAGGAAAAGATGGCTTGGATCCATGATTTAGTTGCACAAATATGTACTCCTTTTGCACAAAAAGTACATCCACTCCATGTTTCTAGTCTGGGCTGCTTGTTGCAAAAAAAAATTGCAGAACTACTCCCTTGTGTCTATTTGCACACATCCAGACAGAAGTTGGTTTTGCTACTAGGTTTAGTTGCACAGAGTGGTGTTTAATTACACAGACATCAGATTACTGTTGCTACTCCCTCCAAGTGAAAACCACACGTCCATGAGTAGGAAGAAAGTTGCACATCGACTATCATTTAGTTGCATATCGACTGCTAGACAGTTGCACAAAATGGGGCATAAGTTGCACACACAAAAATTCGTCAAAACATACTCATGCGGGATCTAGTTTCGAAGAGCACGCCGCGAGGATTCTGACGGTAAAAACCGATCTGAATTTTGATGTTTGGTTCAAAAGTTATGGCTTTTTAAAAATTCTAAAACCCAAATTAAATACGTTCACACTTGTTCACATGGCACATATTATCGACTGGGAGGGCATTGGACGTATCTTTTGCTGTGCACGTGATCGGGGCTCACACGCTGGAAGTGGGCGGGGATCGGCTGGGAATCGGGATGCCTTACGTGACGTGGGTGAGCTGGTGTTTCCTTTTCTGGAGTGGGGGACCAAAAGTTTCCTTTTCGGTCGACTACTCGGGAAGACTAACCAGCCAATAGCCGCTCCCTAGACACGTCCTTCTTAATACTATTAACAATGGACGCGTCTAGGGAGCGGCTGGCTGCTCCCTAGCGTTCCCGAGCGGCCGCCAGAAAAGGAAAAGATTTGGTCCTCACCGTTCCAGAAAAGGAAAGTGCTCCACGAGTAGCAACAGATGCGTTCTAACCCAATAAACCACGCGTCGTACGTGGTCTCCAAGCCATCACGTGCCCTCCCATGCCCTCCTGGCCACCAACTTCTTCTCCCCATGCCCTACCTGCTCCCACCTTCTTCCCCATTAAGCTAGGGGTTTTCAGGTCTGGATCTCCATCGCCAGAGCTGCCATGGCAGATGAATTAATGTGTAATAACAATTGCTACAAAAAAGAAAGAAAGAGCGAGCACAAACATATCAGAAAGTACCCGGCAGAACCAAAATAGGGTGAAAAAAAGAAGTGATCACTTCTGCCTCCTGTTCAGATCCTCCCCCTCCTTAACTTTCCCTTTCCCCTCTCACCAAATTTCTCCTTGCAAAAATAACTTCTTCATAGTTGAAGAGAGCATAAACAGAGATAAAAAAATAGGGAGATCTGGTACATGTGCAACTGATTTTCATGCAACTTCATCATGGGACTAGCCAACTTTTACAACAATGTGTGCAACAAAACACAGAAAATGTGCCAACATATAGGAGAGAGGACATAGAGAGTCTTAGTTCACACATAATTCAGAAGAACCAATGTAAATGTAGCAAAAAAGAAAAGAAAAGTATATTGTAGGTACTATGAAAACATAGCCACCAACTAGACAAGAATCTGGTTTGCATGTGTTTTTTCCTTTGATCTTTCCACACACTAGTATACATGATTTTATAGCTTAGAATTGTGAGAAAAAATCTACAGCAGATCATCCACCCCCATACCCTGTAAAACCTGCATATGATACAAAAAAGAAGCCTGAGAAGAAATGAACCAACTCTCGCTTGTGTTTCTGCAACTTAAAGTACAAGTGTGCAAATTGACAACACTCCCATATACATCTACTTGTGGTGTTTGGATTTCAGTAGTTGGCATCTTCAACTCATATAGAAGTAGAAGATGCCAACTCATATAATTTCATATTCATTTTGGTTTTAGCTAAACTTCTGTATGCATAATTCCAAAAACACTTTATGCTAGTTATTGTACAACTTCATCATCTATTTTGCGCAATTGTAAGTACTCCTGGATGCAATTCATGTTGCAGGTTTCTACAACTATGCAATGAATTTTGAATTGATGAACATGAATTTAGCATGTCTGAACACAAAATGAAAAATATTGAATTTTAAAAGATTATAATCTACCAAATAAGTAGTGCAACTACATTCAAGTGCATCTGGAAACCTAGAAAATCATATTCATGTGAACACATGAGGATGCCAACTACAAAATGGTTCTTGTGCAACTAAAGAAGTTGAAGATGCCAACTCATGTGTCATTGTCGTGCAACTATTAAAAAAGGTTGGGGATGCCAACTACCGATTGGTTCTAGTGCAACTAAAATTGTTGTGGATGCCAACTCATGTGATATTGTTGTGGGACTATTTAAAAAATTGAGACTGCCAACTCCCAAATGGTTCTGGTGCATCTATGAAATTCTAGGGTGCCAACTCGTACGATATTGTGGTGCAACTATTTGAAAAGTTGAGGATACCAACTCCTAATTCATTCTTGTGCAACTATAAAAGTTCAGGATGCCAACCCACACCTAGCGGGTTCTTGTGCAACTGTGTAAAATACCACATCCTAGGTTTCTTTGTGTAGAAAAAAATAAAAGAAAAAAGCCTAATGCCATTTCATGTTACCTCAGCAGCTACTTCAGGCGATGTGCCGGCTCCATCTACAACTCGAACCTGCGTGGTCGCCTTTCGTTTACACCATTTCACAAAGCGGAATTAGTAAGCAACCTAAAGGATGCATGGAAAAAGTTACTTATCTCTCTCTGTGTGTGTATGTGTGTGTGTGTGCGCGCGCACGCAAAAAAAAGTGACATGCACCCACACTGGTTGCTCGATACTTGCCTCATGATCCTCTGCCACCCCGTCGATATCAACACGACGCTTCTGCCACTCTGTGGGTCGTTTCGAGTTCTACCAAGAAGAATGGTTTGCAGATCCCTGCATAGAACAAACAAAACCCAGAACATGCTCAGGAAAACCCTCCAAAATAGTTATTATAATTGCAAAACAAAACTTCTACAAGGATAAACGAAAAACGATGAAAAAGCAAACATAGCTCTCCTTCACTAGGAGCCGCATCTCCTTCTACAACCATTTTTGGTCTGTTAAAAAAAGCAAACAAACAAATTAGTCAAAGGAACCATATGTATAAAAGAGAAAAATGAGGGGAAAATTGATATCAAAGTAATGCCATAATTTAAACAAGTAATGTTGATTTTTCAAAGCACACCTACAAAACAAAACAAAATGTGTGCAACTTGATGCACTGTATGGCCAACAGGGCACACATGAGTGTGCAACCAAAAAATCTGCATACACACTAACTAATCATGATTTAGGCATCTGAGCCATAACTAAACTAGCCTCCAGCCATGCAACTACATAGCCCTTTCATGTACAACTGCATAAGTGTGACTAAGCCAACTAGGATATGTACTGCTTTGATTTTGCAAACTCCTATATGAACGCATACCCTTAACAATATAGCACGCATGAGTGTGCAACCAAAAAACACACATACTGTTTGAACATGGTTTACACAGTGTATCCATCTGAGGCAATTGGTTAGCCATCACTGTGCAACTCCATAAGTTGGCTAGGCAACTGAGATATGTATATGTGTGATCCAACTACATTTGCGTTTCTGTGCAACTACGAGAACAAACTAGCCAACTGGTTACATATATGCATGCACTTATGAGAAAACAAAGAAACCACACGGATGTATTTTGAGAGGGTTGAGCAAAAACATCAGAACTATCCTCTTAGTACTCTTATGTACTCCCTTCCTTCTATTCCAACTCAAATCGCCGCTAAAAAATCAAAAAATCGCCATGCCAGATCAAACGGTTTGGCCGGAGGCAACACGCCGGAATACCTCGCTGAATCTGCGTGATATGGAGGTGAATCGCCATGAAACCCGTATCCCCTAGAACACGCACCCTCGACTCCCCCTGACAAAACAGGAACTCCCCAAATCACCGGAGTTGACCAGGTAGTCACGGGCGACGCCTCTCGCGAAAGCTACCTCGTACTCACTGGACATCCACTGGAAATCTTCGAACCCCTCTTTGGCGAGCCAATTACGGAGGATCCCGACCACGGCAGGGGAAAAATGGGGAAGCAGGAGATGCGAGGCAAAAAAGGCGGGCGTATTGTACCTGCGCCGGTGACAAGATGCGGATCCCGCGCTCCCGCCCTTCGCCTTCGGCTGCAATCGCGGCAACGGTGGCCTATCCCTACCAGATTTGGGGAAGAAATGACATGAACATCGCTAGAAGAAAGGAAAATGGATAAGGGAAGGAGAAAGAGGTGTGGCTCACCCTTCATGCTATCCTGTGCGATGGGAACTGGCTGGACCTAGAAAGCGGTGCTTGCGGACGGGCCCAGCCACGTGCACGTTCGGTCGCCTCCTAACCAGGACCACCTGAGGCCGATGACCACACGATCTGGGCTGATCGAGCGGCTCGTGCTGGGCCGCTCGTTTCACCAAGATAGTGCGCATGCGCTCTGAAGTATTTAGGATTAACAATTAGGTCCAATAAAAGCTTCCTTCTTTGAAAATTAAACATGTCCTTTAGTACATGAGTTGTCCTAAGTAAATTGTCACATTTACTTGTACAGTCATACCTATGAACTCGTGTTTGTTTTACAAAGAATTAAGTTATGTTTTTTTGAAGAAAATGCCAGGCCACCACCATGTCATTCGCTTTCAGCTACCCATATAAGGAAGGGTCCATCTCAGTTTCGTTCTCCGGAGTTGTTTGTCTCGTCAACTTTGCACTTTGTTTGTCTGTTTTGTTTCGATTCTTTTCGAGGAACATGAACTATTTTAGATTTACTATGACGATCAACTATTGTTCATCACTTCAGAATGAGCGGCACCAACCGATGCCAAATGACAACTTGCTCCATTTATCCGCGAGGCCAACAGGCGATCATTGCGTTGGCTCAACAACCGGAACCTTCCATGAGCACGGTCGCCTCCATCCAGTTCAGGCGAGGGGTTTAGCTCGCCGCCTGTCTCCCCTTTTCCATTGTTAGAAAGATAGTTGTTTAACTTTGCAATCTCAACTCTATCTCTATCTCTCTCTCCCTCTCGTATCAATCTCGTACTCCTGTAACCAACGTATCCTAGCGATCGTTGGATTCTTGTAAACCACGACAGGGTTTCTGTCTCAATCAATATAAACCCAACGCGGCTCCCTCACGAGGGAGTAGGAACGCTTCTTTTCTGATATGGTATACAGAGCCATCCTCTTCCCCATCGATAGCTAGAACTCCATCGATCGCCAGAAACAGATTGCCAGAAACAAATCGCCAGAAACAAGATCGCAATGTCGTCCTCGGCTCCTCTCTCCCTCAACCTCGGAGCCCCACCTGCTGAAAAGCTTACCAAGGGGAACTTCCTCCTCTGGAAGGCGCAGGTGATGCCAGGCCTGCGAGGAGCACAGGTCACAGGCCTCATGGACGGATCCGATGCAGCGCCCCCGAAGATGGTGGAGCAGCAGCAGACGGACAAAATGATGGCTATGGTGCCCAACCCCTTGTATGCGCCATGGTTGTCCAGGGACCAGCAGGTCCTCAGCCATCTTCTGAATTCTCTATCAAAAGAGATTCTCGCCCAAGTTTTGAGTAAAGAAAACACTTTTGATCTATGGACTGCCATTATCACCATGTTTGCTTCGCAGTCCCAATCTCGAATCACGAATTTGAGAATTGCTATCACCAACACCGAGAAGGGCTCCATGTCGAGCACCTCATACATCGCCCGGATGAAAAGTCTGGGGGATGAACTTGCTGCAGCAGGCCGGCCTGTCTCTGATCCAGATATGGTGGACTATGTTCTTGCTGGCCTTGATCGAGATTATGATCCGGTCATGGCGGCCATTGGCGCCGTCAAAACATCCATCACCGTTGACGAACTCTTTGCCCAGATCGATGCCTTTGATCAGCGGATGGAGATGCTAGGCGACAGCTCTGGCACTGGCTTCAACACCTCTGCAAACTTGGCATACAGGGGGCGTCCAGTCCCGTGGCAGAGGTCGCGGGCGCGGCAACAGAGGCCGCGGTCGAGGAAGGTACACGTCCTCATCTCCGAGCGGCGGCAACAGGAGAGGTGGTCGTCCCCAACAACAACAACAACAACAACAACAACAACAACGTCCGCAGCACCGGGACTATCTCGAGTGCCAAATCTGCCTCAAGCATCACCGCGGAGGTGCCCGTGAGTGTTGGGATCGCTATGAGGAAGATGAGTACGAGGAGAAGGAGGCCAATGCCATCACCGATTCCTACGGCATCGACACAAACTGTTATGCGGATACCGGTGCTACAAATCATATCACAGGAGAACTTGACAAGCTGACGATCAGAGACAAATATCGTGGACATGACCAAGTGCACACTGCAAGTGGCTCCGGTATGGAAATAACTCATGTTGGTAGTTCAATTGTCAAAACCTGCATGAAAGGTTTGCATCTTAAAAAAGTTCTATATGTGCCCACAACATCAAAGAATCTTCTTTCTGTTCATAGATTTACTCGTGATAATCGTGTTCTTATTGAGTTTTATCCTTATTTCTTTGTGGTAAAGGACTTGGAGACGAGGAGAGTGCTTCTTAGGGGCAAGTGCGTGGGAGGTCTCTATCCTCTCATATCTTCATCATCATCATCAAAAAAACTGGCTTTTGTTGCTGTCAAGCCTTCTTCAGCAAAGTGGCATAGTAGATTAGGTCATCCTTCATCAGTTATTGTTAGATTAGTTCTTAGCAAGAATAAACTTCCCCACTCTCATGAGTCTAGCGTTGAGTCTATTTGTGATCCATGTCAACAAGCTAAAAGTCATCAGTTGCCATATCCTATTTCTATCAGTATTTCCACTGCACCCTTGCAACTTGTATTTTCGGATGTTTGGGGGCCAGCTCCTACCTCTGTTGGTAGACACTCATACTATGTAAGCTTCATTGATGATTATAGTAAATTTACTTGAATCTATCTTCTTAAGAAACGATCTGAAGTGTTTCAAGTTTTCAAGAATTTTCAAAATCTTGTTGAACGAAAACTGAACACTAAGATCATTGCTATGCAAACAGAATGGGGAGATGAATACAAGAAACTTAAACTTTTCTTTCAAGAACTTGGCATCTCACATCATGTATCATGTCCTCATGCACATCAACAGAACGGTTCTGCTGAAAGAAAACATCGCCATATTGTTGAAGTAGGGCTAGCTCTACTCGCAAATGCATCCATGACACTAAAGTTCTGGGATGAAGCATTCCTGACTGCTTCCTATCTCATTAATTTGCTTCCCAATAAAGTCCTCAAGTTTGAGACTCCCATCACACGTCTTTTTGGTACTACTCCTGACTATAACTCACTTCGTGTATTTGGTTGTGCTTGCTGGCCCAACCTTCGTCCATATAATACACGTAAGCTTGCATTCCGATCAAAGAAATGTGTATTCCTTGGATATAGTCCTATTCACAAAGGGGTTAACTGCATAACGTGTCCACTGGCAGGGTCTATATTTCTCGTGATGTAGTATTTGATGAATCAGTATATCCTTTTGAATCTCTTCACCCTAATGCCGGAGCACTTCTCAAGAGAGAAATTCTTCTCCTTCCACCACATTTGGAAAACTTTGATCATGGGGGCGATAATTGTACTAATCCAACTGATGATCCTACTGGCAGTATTGTGTCTTCTCCTGTGCAGGATCATGCAGCAGAAATCGGTGCAGAAATCGGTGTAGAAAATGATCACAATTTTGCAGCCAATGATCTGATATTGCATATACCAGAAGAAGACGAAGCTGGCGCAGAGCACGATGCAGATCCTATGTCACCTGGAACTCCTGTGCGTCAGGCTGCCTTGAATCAAGTGCGCAGATACGCACCGGATCGCGACCCGAGCAGGAGCCCACAGCGCCAACTGCCGGGCGACGCGTCACTGCATGCGGACCGGACGCCGCGTCCCGCATCGCGTCCCACGCGCAGGCCCGCGCCATCGACGGCGGCGGGAGATTCCGCGCCCGCCTCGGGATTTCCTTCCCATACGCATGTGCCGACCAGCAGTGCAGGATCTTCTGCGGTCGCTGAGTCTGATGGATCGCCCACACTGCAGGCCACAGGGTCCACTTCGGGATCTTTTGTGCAAAGTGATTCTGCTGTCTCTTCACGATCCATTGCGGCTGAGTCTTCTGTGCCACGTTCTGTGTCGCGGTCTGCACGAGCGCGTCAAACTCAACCTCCACCAACAACTGTTTCGCGTGTTACGACTCGGTTACAAAAAGGTATAAGAAATCCAAAGGTTTGGGCTGATGGCACTATACCATATGGCATGTTGTGTATTACAGGAGAACCAGCAAAACTGGAGGATGCATTAGGAGATTCAAGATGGAAAAATGCAATGGATGAAGAGTACTCGGCACTTATGAGGAACAAGACTTGACATCTTGTACCTGAGGAAAGAGGTAAAAACATTATTGACTGTAAATGGGTCTACCGAATCAAGAAAAAGGCAGATGGTTCGATTGACAGATATAAAGCACGTCTAGTTGCAAAAGGTTTTAAACAACGTTATGGCCTAGATTATGAAGATACTTTTAGTCCTGTTGTTAAAGCTACAACCATTAGGCTTGTGTTAGCTATTGCTGTGTCCAAGGGATGGAGTTCGAGACAGCTAGATGTTCAGAACGCGTTTTTACATGGTGTTTTGGAAGAGGAGGTTTACATGAGACAACCACCTGGGTATGAAAATAAGAAAACACCACATTATGTGTGTAAAATGGACAAGGCGTTGTATGGCTTGAAACAAGCACCAAGATCATGGTATTCAAGGTTGAGCTCTCAGTTAAGGTACCTTGGTTTTGTTGCATCTAAAGCTGACACATCACTGTTTATTTATAACAAGGCCAACACAGCTATATTTGTGCTCATATATGTTGACGACATTATAGTTGCGAGCTCTTCACAAAGTGCTACTAATGCTCTTTTGTATGATCTAAGTTCAGAGTTTGCTTTGAAAGATCTCGGTGATCTACACTTCTTTCTAGGTATTGAAGTCAAGAAGATTCAAGATGGCATTGTACTGAATCAAGAGAAATATGCTACTGAACTTCTGACTCGTATGGTGATGAAGGACTGTAAGCCTTCACCTACACCATTGTCTTCTTCAGAAAAACTGTCAGCCTTTGAAGGAGAGCCGCTTAAGGAGGAAGAGAGCACAAAATACAGGAGTGTTGTGGGAGCCTTGCAGTACTTGACACTGACAAGACCAAATATATCCTTTGCTGTTAACAAGGTTTGCCAGTATCTGCATGCACCCACTACTGTACATTGGACAGCCGTTAAGAGAATTATACGATATATTAAACACACTGTGAGTCTAGGTCTTCAGTTCAGACGATCTAACTCCACTCTTGTCAGTGCTTTCTCTGATGCCGACTGGGCAGGATGTTCTGATGACAGAAAGTCAACTAGTGGATTTGCAGTGTTCTTTGGCTCTAATCTTATTTCTTGGAGTGCCAGAAAGCAGGCCACAGTATCAAGGTCAAGTACTGAAGCTGAGTATAAATCACTAGCAAATGCCACTGCTGAAATTATTTGGTTGGAATCACTGCTTAATGAATTGGGAATCAAGCAACATCGTGTCTCATGTTTATGGTGTGATAATTTGGGAGCCACATATCTCTCTCCTAATCCTGTTTTCCATGGTAGAACCAAACATATATATTGAAATTGATTTTCATTTTGTACGGGAAAGAGTTGAAGAGAAGAAGTTGGACATCCGGTTTATTCCATCCAAGGATCAAGTAGCAGATGGAGCCTTATCAGTCAAGCCATTTGAGGAGTTTAAGAGAAATCTCAATGTAGGATAGTTGAGATAAAGGGAGGGTGTTAGATAGATAGTTGTTTAACTTTGTAATCTCAACTCTATCTCTATCTCTCTCTCCCTCTCGTATCAATCTCGTACTCCTGTAACCAACCTATCCGAGCGATCGTTGGATTCTTGTAAACCACGACAGGGTTTCTGTCTCAATCAATATAAACCCAACGCGGCTCCCTCACGAGGGAGTAGAAACGCTTCTTTTCTGATATCCATGTCACTCATGCTCGTGCTCACCGGTGACGTCCGCATCATGCGGCGCTTCTCTCGGGCACCATCAGTTTCTATGGAGAATCGCTTTTCCTTTGCTTGTAAATAATCGCTACAAATTGATACTGATCCAAAGATCCACGAACTAAATCCCGACGTACTTGAAAAACGAGTACGTGAATACCTACACTTTGGATAGATGAAAACTTTAGTCTGGAACTATTGTGTATAAACTGGGTGTATCCCGTGAAAAAAAGTATAAACTGGGTGCACCAATTAATGGACTGATTAGTTTAATTAACCATCATTCCCTCCTAGATGAAGTCAGCCCTTAATTTAGGTATAAGGAGGTGTACCGAAGCGGACCTCGCTGAAATATGGTTAGATAACAATTGATAGAAAATACATTCAGTCTGAGCTAGCAACGATGCCGTCTCTGCCAGTAAGTTGAAGTTGAACATCAGAATTTATAACTATCTGTGATTTTCCTTAGTACCACTTCAATACTCTAGTGTACACGAGTCTGACACCTGGTGTTTCCACTTTCCTGCATTAAAATGGGCTGCCAATTGCCCGTCTTTTTACCTACCAACTCAAACGCATCTCTACATATTGATCTCTCTCTCGGCCCAAAAGTCATTGTCTTAGAGCCTGTTTGATTTCAATAAGTCACCCGACTTATAAGTCAGGTGACTTAAAACTAGTGACTTATAAATCACGTCTGTTTGGTTATCACCTGACTTATAAGTCACCTGACACACCTTTTCACACCAATCAACATCATGCAGGTGGTGGGACCCACGCAAAAGGGACTTATAAGTTTTAAGTTGGGGTGGAGCAACTTATAACTTATAAGTTGGGGTGACTTATAAGTCAGGTCTATTTGGCAAAATAAGTTACTTTTTTCATTTTTCGACTTATAAGTTGGTGACTTTTTTCACTACGCCCTTGCTCCTTCTTTCCCGTGTCTTGCATTCTTAAGTTTGGTTGGGTTAACTTGTTCGCAACAAAATTAAGCTATTCATCTCACAACTCTCCACGTTTTGATTTGTGTGGATGAGAAAGCCAGGCAGGCGCCCACTGCCTCGAAATGAGCGGCATCAGGAAAATGCCAACACGCTGGTTTCTGATACCCCGGATGCCACCTTTCCAGAGTCCAGCGTTCAACATTCACTGGATTGGTTCTGGTCTCACTCACCGTAACACCATGCACCGATGTTCAGATGTGTGGCGCTCGCATTTGCTCATCTGCATATGTTTCGATAGCAACTTCATGTGCAGCCGTACACCAAAAGAAGCACCATATATATGTCAATATATATAGCGTCAGTAATAGTGTGGCGGCGCCGGACACCTCTATTACAATGGAACTGAAGTATCAGATGGGGAAAAATAACCACAAACAATGCTTTCTTTTGCTGCTCGTGTGCAAACTTGTGTGTTGCCTGTATGTTTTCTGCACGCTATTTTGCTTTGCGGGGCTGGCTAAATCATGAAATCTTGTCTCATTCACCATGATCACTTACTTACCTCTTTTTTTGCGTGTAAATATCTGCTTTATACCTTTAAAATAGTGTTACAGTCCGTTAGTACAAAAGTAGAGACATTGTCTGGAACACGGTCCAGCCAACAGGCGGTGCTACCCTCAGAACGATCAAAAGACAATGAGCAACACTATTTTGATGACGATCTATTTTCTGCGGAATAAACCTATCCAGGATCCTCTTAATTTCCAGAATCAAATGTCCATGAGCAGATTTGTTCAATGACTCGTCAGTTAATGCAGCAACCACCCCGCAAAACAAAAAAAAGTTAATGCAGCAACCAGGACAGAACATTCGGATTGAATAATAACTGAAAGGTCCGTCAACTTAGGCGAACTTTCTTAAGTGTCTTTTCTCACATGGAATTTTCTTTTTTTGAAGTGGCCAGCATAGCTGGTTTTCATTTTATTTAGCAGAGAGAGAGGTTACAAAAATTGATCAAGCGATCGTGGAATGGAGAGACAATACATCTTACTTCGGGCCCCAAAGATCCGACCATCTGGAAAACTAAACTAACCACGCACAGGGAGATATCTCACGTCACGTCCCCAAAGGGCTGCTGGATGCATGTTGCACCGGCGAGCCGCCATTGCTCCATGTCGCTATGGCATGCTTTGATGATGTGCCTAGCATCTGCCTGTTTGCCCCTGAAGATGCAAGCATTTCTTTCCAGCCAGATGTGCCAGAAAATGAGGTAAAGAAAACTTTGTTATCAACTTATTTTTGCAACTATCACTCACTTAGAAGCTAACGGTGGTGGATTCTATGCCCAAATGGGGATTTGGTGTTGAACTATTGATGGATCGGAACATGACGAATGGAGGCCAAAATGCATGGTGACTGTTTCAATTTGCCTTTTTTTTGGTTAAGTCGGCAATGAGGTTGAGTGGTCAGGGACACCTGAGATCGTAGCGTATAATCTTATTTAAAGTATAGCAGTATGATAAAAAAATTGGACTGTTGAGTAATATTGAGTTTGTTTTAGACCTATTAACATTTTTTAGGTGCAAGGCAGGTGTGCTGCCAAATTCATTAAGAGAGAAAAAACAAAACATAGTGACCCAATTTATATGGAAAAACAGGCCGAAAAACCATACACACATGATTGATTAACGGACAATCGTGCAAAAAAACCAACAATCCCGACGTCGGTCAAACTCAACTCCACCACCAACATGCCCATAACCCAAAGATGTGTGGGCGAACTCTTTGAAGACGCCTTCAAGCAGCATCGTCGCCTGTATCCTTTAATATCTTACCGAACCAAGGCTTTCGCCCAGAGCCAGCACACCAGCTCCGCCATACCTAAGGAAAAGGCCGTCCACATCAACAACACCCATGGCAACAATCGAACCAACAAGCAGCAGCCTAATGGAGAGAGGCAATCTTCCGCGATAAACTCCAAGAAACATCGTCGCCGGTACCCTTCGATCCCTAATGCCGCCATCAATACCACATTTTCCAGAATGACGACGTCAGTGCAGGATGGGCCATCACCCAAACTAAACACATGTGTAGCAGGGTTCAAATTGCCCATGCCACGACCTAGGGAAGGAACAAATGTCTACCCTACATTTTAGAGCATCTCTAGCAGAGCCGCTAAATGGCCAATTCGCAAAATCGATTTACTATTTGCCCTAAATCGATTTTGCGGGCAGATTTTGCGCGACGTAGAAAAGATACCGTAAATGGACTTGCAAATTTAAAAGACTTAGGGTAAAACATGTTCCCACTACATAGATAGTTCGAACCTCGCTGGAATTCATCACTAGACGATGGAGTGTGGCGGCGGCTCATGGCTTCACAACGGAGGGTGGCGGCGGCTCACGGCTTCACGCCGAGGTAATACTTGCACGTCGACTGGTAGAAAGTGTAGGCCAGGTCATACTCCACCTTCATCGCATCGTAGCGTTTGGCGGCTCCCTCTTTGCCGGCCTCCAGCGCCTCCTTCGCGGCGAGCGCTCGTCCTCCGCCTCGCGAAGCTTCTTCGTGGAAGGCTAGAGAGCCTCATAGAGCTAGTTGAAGCGCCGCCACTCGCAGCTCTTGCCGCTGCGGGAGAGGGCATCGCGGTTGCGTACCTGTGCTGAGCGCCACCGCTCGACGGCGGGACGACTGAGCTGCCGGCCGCGCTTGCACGGCGGCGACCCCTAGGTCTGCGGCCTTCTCCCGACATGGTTGCGCTCGATTTGGCCGGATGAGCTCGTCGGAATTGTGGCAGAGGGGAAGAGGAACACGGCGGATCCATTGGCAGAGGCAGGGGGCTGGCAGGGACCTTAGCCCCTCCTATGCTCTGACAAATACAACTATATGTGCTCCTAATCCTCCATTTGTCAAACAAAATTAGCAAGATTTAGATGATTTGGCTCCTTCTAACATTATATAACATGTTTGCCCCTTGCTATATTGAGTTTTTACCTCCGCCACTGGGCGGATCTAATGCGAGACAGGAACCCTAAATTGCCCTATCCACGTACATATAGCGGTTGGAGAGGTGGTTTGCGGGCCGCCCGTATAATTTTTACGGGTCGGTGAAAGTTTGACGGACCAGTTCTGGCCCGAAAAAGGCCGGAAACACTATCCCGACCGCAAATGTATGGGCCAGCGGTGAGGTAGCGCACCTGCTAGAGATGCACTTAATGGGTATCACATTTGGTACAGGGCGCAACCCATTACATTAGCCCTTTGCTAGGCCTCAAGCAATCGCGTAAAATGCAGCGAGCCACTAACAACCGCTACCAAGAATGTGTTTTGAAGAGATTTCATTATATTTTTTAGGCATAGAAGTTACTTTGTATTTTTTTAATCTTAAGTTCAAATCAGTGTATCTGTTATAACTGTGATTGTTATGAGTATCAATAAAGTTATAGGTGTTTAAAAAAACTGCTACCTCCCCTTAAAAAAATCAGTTAACCTACATTGCTCTATATCATGCATGTATTTATCCAATCATAGTTATGCGTTGAAGAACAGTGATGACTCAATGGCGCTACGTGCAGTGTTGGACCACCATATCGCGGCCTGCCATCATCCCTGTGGCAACCACCCCCGTGTGCGCATCCCAGCAGTTGCGCCCGCGAATCGTTTTTCGGCTATTGCAAGTAGTGAGGCATGTGACTGCGTGATGTGAGTTCTTTCCAATCATGCACTCGCGTGTGGCGGCGGCCGGCCGCCCGTTGCGTCGGGTGCGCACAGGCGACACAGGCCGGGGTTAGGCCAACTCCACCGCGCGACCCCAAACGGATGTCCGTTCCTATTCGTTTGGGGTGCGATTTAGCGGGGGGCGGACAGACGGACAAAAGTATCTGCGCCCAACACGTAGGAGGCATCCTGACCGCAAACGGACGTGGCCCGCCCGCACCGAGCTCCTCCGCCTTGCCACCGCACCCTGCCTCGCCGGAGGGCACTCGCCCCGAGCTCCTGGGCCATCCCGCGCTTGTCGGAGCGCACCCACCGTGCAGCCCCGCTCCGAGCTTCCCGGCAGCACCGCGCCGCGTGCCGCCCCGAGCTCCCCAGCTGCCCGAAGCGCCACGCTCGCCGGAGCGCGCCCACCCCGAGCACCCGGGCCGCCCCGTGCTCGCCGGAGCGCGCCCACCCTGAGCTCCAAGGCCGCCCCGCGCTTGCTGGAGCGCGCCTGCCCCGCCTCGAGCTCCCCACACGCCGCAACGCCGCCAGAGCGCGCAACCCCGTCTCGGAAGCGCGCGCTCGCTCGCGCCCGGCCCCGACTCGGTGCGGCATGGGTGCGGCTAGCTAGCACACACGGGCTGGCTGGCTAGCTAGCTAGTAGCGATGCATGCACGGGCACGCTTACTAGCTTGCTAGAGCCCAGTTGCTGCTGCTACACTCCCGCACGATGGAGCCGCGTCGGCATAGCGAGGCGATGGACGCATGGAACAGGCCGGAGAAGCGAATCCCGGCAACCTGCGCAGCGAGGGGGAGGCGGAGGAACGGCGCGGCGAGCGGGGAGGTGAAGGGACGGCGGCGGCCTGCGCGGGGAACATGGAGGCGGAGGGACGGCGGCGTGTGGCGGCGGCCAGTGGGGCGAGCGGGATGTGCGGTCACTGATTTGTGGGCTATAGAGAGGACGGAGCGGACGAGAGCAACCAGCGACAACGTCCATTTCGTGTCCGTCCAACCGCATTTGTCGCGCAAATTTGGTCTGGGTTTGGGGTCAAAACGGACACTAGCGGGCAACTCTGTCCGCTTGGGTATTACCGATGAGTCGTATTTTATCTTAAACGGACAAATTCGGACCGGATGGGTTATGCGGTGGAGTTGGCCTTAGCGGCGGCGCGGCTGGATCTCCCAGAGGGCGGCGATTGAGAGTGGCACGACGGCTGCGTGCATGGAGCTGCTACTGCTGTTGTATGCACCACGTTCGTGATGTATTTTCTGCTATTGTATTTTTGTCCACCGATGAAACAGAACGTGTGTGATGCTCTATTTCTTGCTGTTGTATGCACGAGTGTGTGCGTGCTGTTGAGTTGAGGCGTGCTTGATGTGTGTTGCATGATGTGGATGGGTGCTTAGGTGTGTTCACTCATGTGTTGCTGAGCTATGTTCATGAATATTTTTTCTCATGTGTGTTCACAACTTGCAGCACATCACTCAAATCAAACCAAACATTACGATAGCTATCCTCAATTCATCCTTCGAACCAAATAAAAGGACTAACCTCACCCACCCAACCAAACAAAAATAAGGGCTATCCCTAGCCATGTGGTTGAGGATACACACAAGTGGCCACAACCACACTAGCCGTTGAGTATAAATGTACAATGAACAATGCTCGGTCGACATGATTCCTCCTTCCTGCCCTATCGAGCACCACTACAGAGCTCGCGTGACTCTGCTCTTGTCCAGACTTCTTCCTGTTCGTCCCTTTACCCCGACCCCTCACTCTGACCTAGTAGCGAGTGTCGAGGAGTGGAGATGGCCCCCATCCGCCGCTCCAGGGCACGAAAGCAGGAGGCCGCCGCTCCAGGGCACGAAAGCAGGAGGCCGCCGCCCAGGCCTATACGTGCCTGGACGCGCTGCGTCTGCTCACGCTCTCCAGAGTTGCGCCGGCGGACGAGAGCGGGAACATGAATCGCAGCTGCAAGAAGCTGAGGCGGAGGCGGAGCCGGGCACCTCGAAGCTATTAAATTCATGCACCAGCCAACTCATCCAAAAGTCCGAACTGATGGAGGGAGGTGGGCAATATATTTTAACACCCTCCCTCACGGCTAGACTATTTTAGTCCTTAGACGTGGGATCGATGTAGGCCGCAGAATCGTTTTATTTAATACTGCGTTGGCAGGGTCTTGAACTCAAGACCTTTTGGCTCGGATACCATATTAAATTCATGCACCAGCCAACTCATCCAAAAGTCCGAACTGATGGAGGAAGGTGGGCAATATATTTTAACACGATGGAGGGAGGTGGGCAAAATATGTTAGAATAGTTGTATAGGGATAGGACTTGTTGTTTAAACTTGTACTTCATCTCTATCTCTTCTTCTCTCTCCCGCAGCTTTCCTCTCACGTCTTCTGTAACGATCGTCCCGATCGATCTCAACTTCTTGTACGCCAAGGCTTATGCCATATATATATATATATATATATATATATACACAAAGGGTTCAACGCTTTCCAACCTATTTTACATGGTAGTCAGAGCCTCTTCCTCATAGATCAAAGATCGCATCTAGCTACCTCCCGAAAAGCGCATCAAGCCTCCTCTCTCGACCGAGAACATGGCCACCACCGCCGCCGCATCGTTGTCCGACACCTCGGGCGCGCTCACCACCACCTCGCCTTCCGCCTTCGCATCATCCTCATCCAGCACCACCGCGGGGTCTCTCGGATCGCCACCACAGGAGAAGCTCACGAGGGGAAACTTCCTCTTATGGAAGGCCATTGTGCTGCCTCAGATCAAAGACGCTCAGATGGAACACCACCTCGACGGGATGAGCCCACCACCGCCGGCCACCCTCACCGTTACCAAGGACGGCAAGGAGGAACAGATCTTCAACTATGCCCGACCCCTCTGGTACGCACAACAGCAGCAGCTACAAGGGTATCTGATGGGATCTCTCTCCCGCGTTATCCTCACACAGGTCGCGACGTTGCAGACGCCGGCCGAAGTCTAGAGCGCCATCCGCGCGTCGAGCCACCCGCCAGCCCATGTGCGGGAAGGGGCGAATCCCCTGTCGTCGCGTCACCGCGGGCCTCTTCACCAGCCGATCACGGGCGCGTGCCTGGCCCCACAGTGGCCAGCCGCGGCTGCGCGCCTGGGTCCCCGACCGGCAGGGCGTCAGATTCCACCTCGGATCAAGAGCCGACGGATTTGCTCTCTATCTTGGATAGAGAACCGGCCGGATCTTCTGTGGCCAATACAGCTACACCAGGATCGCGTGTACCACAATCCACAGCGGCTGTTCCTGTGTCTTCTACAACTTCCCTTCGGCAAACAAGGTCCCGGTCAGGTATTGTCAAAGAAAAACAGTACAATGATGGTACTATAAGGTATGATAAAGTTAAACGAGCTTTTCTTACCACTACCGGTGAACCAATTCATTTGCATGATGCTCTTGCTAATAAGGATTGGAAGGAAGCTATGGATAAAGAATATGATGCTCTTATGAAAAATAAAACCTGGCACTTGGTACCACCAAAACATGGAGACAATATTATTGATTGCAAGTGGGTATACAAGATAAAAAGAAAATCTGATGGAAGCATAGACAGGTATAAAGCTTGATTAGTTGCCAAAGGTTTTAAACAAAGGTTTGGAATTGATTATGAAGATACCTTTAGCCCTATTGTTAAGTCTGCCACTATTCGACTTGTTCTGTCTATTGCTATTTCCAGAGGTTGGAGCTTAAGACAGCTAGATGTTCAGAACGCGTTTCTTCATGGCGTTCTTGAGGAAGAAGTGTTCATGAGGCAACCACCAGGCTATGAGGATCACAGCACACCACAGTATGTCTGTAAGTTGGATAAGGCATTATATGGCTTGAAACAAGCACCAAGAGCCTGGTATTCCAGATTGAGCATGCAGTTGCAACACCTTGGGTTCATATCATCCAAGGCAGATACTTCATTGTTCTTCTTTAGAAAAGGCAATGTTACTATCTTTGCGCTTGTTTATGTTGATGATATAATTGTTGCTAGTTCAAGTGCAGAAGCTACATCTTGCTTGCTTAAGGATTTGAAATTGGAGTTTGCCCTCAAAGACTTGGGTGATCTTCATTATTTTCTTGGAATAGAAGTGAAGAAAATTAAAGATGGCATACTTCTCTCACAGGAAAAATATACCACTGATATTCTCAGAAGAGTGGGTTTGGAAAATTGCAAGCCGGTTAGTACGCCAATTTCTACCTCAGAGATGCTTACAACAGAAAGTGGAGAAGCTCTTGCACCAGTTGATGCAACAAATTATAGGAGTGTTGTAGGTGCTTTGCAATATTTAACCCTTACTCGTCCTGATATTTCCTACTCAGTAAACAAGGTATGTCAATATTTGCATGCACCTAGAACCACTCATTGGACTGCAGTTAAGAGGATTCTAAGGTATCTTAAGTACTCAGAAGGTCTTGGACTTCAGATTACCAAGTCTTCCTCTCTTCTTGTAACTGCTTATTCAGATGCAGACTGGGCAGGATGTGCTGATGATAGAAGATCTACAGGTGGTTTTGCTGTTTTTCTGGGAACAAATCTTGTGTCATGGAGCGCAAGAAAACATGCCACTGTCTCAAGATCAAGTACAGAGGCTGAGTATAAAGCCTTGGCTAATGCTACAGCTGAAGTAATGTGGATTCAGACACTACTTTATGAGCTTGGCATTAAAGCACCTCAGGCTGCGAGACTATGGTGTGATAACATTGGTGCAACCTATCTCTCAGCCAATCCGGTTTTTCATGCAAGAACAAAACACATTGAGGCTGACTTTCATTTTGTCAGAGAAAGAGTGGCTCAGAAGTTGCTTGAGATCAAGTTCATTCCTACAGGAGATCAGCTTGCAGATGGGTTTACAAAACCACTTACTTTGAGAGGACTGGAAAAGTTTACATACAATCTCAACCTTGGCAAAGCTCATTGAGGTTCAGATTGAGGGGGAGTGTTAGAATAGTTGTATAGGGATAGGACTTGTTGTTTAAACTTGTACTTCATCTCTATCTCTTCTTCTCTCTCCCGCAGCTTTCCTCTCACGTCTTCTGTAACGATCGTCCCGATCGATCTCAACTTCTTGTACGCCAAGGCTTATGCCATATATATATATAGATGCGGCCCGAGACAAAGGGTTCAAGGCTTTCTAACCTATTTTACACAAGCAGCACCCCACGCCGAGGAGCCTTCGTGCGTGGAGCACAACATCAGGGGCGTCCTGAAGGCCATGCTGGACATGGGGGCGTTCCCTAACGAGCGCTATGCCCTCTACCTCGGGGACTTCTTCAAGGCGTACCTCCAGGCGCCCAGGCCCATCGACCCGCCGCCGATGCCGGACGTCGCGGGGACGGCGGGGCTGGGGCCGATCCAGAAACGCTATCCATACCTCGCCGACGAGGTGGCCAGGATGGAGAAGGCGGCGGAGCAGCGTGAGGTGCTGAGCCGAGGTCTGCTGCAGGCGGATGCTGCCACGCTGACCGTCCTGGAAGCAGAGTTTAGTGAGGCGACGTTGGCCGGCAAGGAGGCGATGTAGGCCAAGCTTGAGGCGGAGGTGCAGTACGCAAAGGCCAGGGTCGACACGGAGGCCATGATTGAGATGGTCAGTGGTGGCAAAGTTGATTGATCTTTCTGTCATGTGCAGATGCAATGCAAATGGCAGCCATTTGCTATAGTGGCTGCTAGTATCAGGCTTGGATGGAACTATGGAAGAAATGTTGATCAGGAGGTGACCTTCACTTTGTTTCGTGGACATGTGTAATGTATCCAGCAATATTTAGGGCTATTTGCATCAATATAGACTTGAATCTACTCTGACCTGAATGGCCGATTTCTCAATCTACTCTGTTCATAAGTCTTACATATCCTATGTTCTGTTCTCAGTGAACCTACAAGTTTCTGCATGTAAAGAGGGCTCAAAGATCTGTCAAGAATCAGCAAAATGGATCACACACGGTCTTCACCATGCCTCTTAATTACTCAGCATTCCATCTTGGCCTGACCAATACTACGTACTAAGCTTAAATCATGAACGCCGATAACTGCCACACGTGTGGTATATTCGACATGCGCCCACACACCGTGTGTAGTGTAAGCAGGAGGCAGCCCACATGGGTTGTGTGTGGGCAGCCATTAGAATTGCCCACACGTGTGGGCGCGGCTACTTCGTGCCACACGCCAATAAGTACTACTCATCTCCACCTCGCGTGTATGGCACGAAGTAAAAATGCACACACGTCCTGGCGCAGCTACGTTAGATACCTCGTGGGATGATAATTTAGTTGCCATCCTGGTTGGCAGATTTAGTTATTCGGGATGGAAAGTGTAGTTGTAAAAGCATGACGACTCTATCTGTTTTGGTTAACTATAGTTGCCATGTCTAATTTCGGGTAGTTGCCGCGTGTAATCAAACCATAGTTGTCGTGTGTAATTAACTACTTGCCACATATAGTCAAACAGTAGTTGTCATGTGTGTTTACCTAGTTACCACGTGTGATTCAACCATAATTGTCATGTATTGTTAATCACAGTTGCATGTGTGTTTATCTGGTTGTCACGTGTGCGCAACTGCAGTTGCCGTCTAGCGAAGAATCACAGTGGGCGTTAGTGTTTCCGTAAATCATTTCTGGTTGGGAGCTGGAGCGGCAGCCTTATGGTCTCAACCATGGCCTCCGCCTGAACCCTGGCCCTGGCGTAGCGCAGCTCCGACTGCAGCTTGGCCACCATGGCCTCCTTCCCGGCCCGCGTGGCTTCCCTGAGCCGATCTTCCAGCGAGCCCAGCGCGGCAGCGTCCATCTATAGCAACCTCCTGCCCAGCGCCTCACGCTGCTCCGCCGTCTTGGACCTCGCCAGCCTCGCCACCTCGTCCATGAGGTAAGGGTAGCGGGCCTCGATCGCCGCGCCCAGCTGCGCCACGTGGAGAGGCACCGCGCTCGTCGCCGACGGCGGGTCGATGGGCCTGGGCGACCGGAGGTAGGCTTGTAGAACTCCCAGGAGTAGAGTTCGTACCGCACGTCGGGGAACGCGCTCATCTCGTGGATTGCCTTCGAGAGGGTCATGGTGTGGAGCTCCATGCGCGACGGCGGGGAGGGATGGCGGTTGGTGGTGCGCCGCTCTGGCTCCGGCTCGCGGAGGCCTAGCTGGGCGAGCATCTCCTGGATCGCGTCTTCGAGGCCCCTGGCACGCGACGGCGGTGGCCTGCGGAGCTGGAGCTGGGCGAGCTGCTTGTCTTCGATCGCCTGCATGGCTACGAGTTTCTCCTCGTGGAACGGGGTGTGCCCCTCTCCCTCGCCGTGCGCATCATGCGCCGGCGAGGACGGCCCGGCCCTGGCGAGCTCCAAAACCACCATCCCGTCTTCCAGCCGGATGTCGAACCCAGCTCCATCGGGGTTTTCTTCCCCCCGGCGATCGCCATCAGATGCAGCGCGTCGGCGCGCATCTGGGCCTGGGCGGCCTCCTCCCCCTCGCCGCGTGCCCTGGCGCGGGTGACGGGGGCCATCTCGGAGCAGAGCTGAAGTGGTGGGTCTCCTCTGCTCCTCTGTGTGAGCTTTCGCGTACGTGTGAGCGCTCGAGATGGAGGCGTGAGTCACTCCTCCTCACTGAACGCGTCTGCACCACTCCACTCCTTTGCTGACACGATAGAGCTACAGTAGTTTTAAAGAAAATGGGTGCGTTGCATCTTTTGAGGTCTATAGTTTGATCACTCCAATAAAGAATGTAACTGTGTAGGTAGGTAGGTGCGTCCGCAGGTGGTCATTGCACACTGTACAGTAGGCGGTAAATTTGAAGAGGAGCCATTACCAGATCCGTGCCCAACCATCACCGTCCTAGCCAGCCAAGCCAGAAACCACAAGGACAAGGCCAAACCTACAGCTAAATCTGGAGAGTGGCGTTTCGGTACATGGAACACGTGCTCCTAGTTTTTAAAATGTGTTTTAAATATATTTTGATGTCAAATAAAAACTTGGCGCGTATATCTTGAAATTGTACATGCTCACAAAATCATTTGGCGAATAACCAACAACTTATGTGTCGCGTGTGAAAAAGACAAAATTTGATGTTAAAAAATACTTTTCACAAGACATCCTTTTGTCTATTTTACCCGGGACATAAAAAATGCCGGTTTTCTCCGGAACTTGACGTGCACACATATAGGGGTTGTTTGAATCGTCACTATGTTTGCCATATATTGCCATATTATTTTTTACCACACTTGCCTAACTTGAATTGCTGAAATTATGGGGTTGCTTGGTTCTCAGCCACACCTCGCCACACTTTGCCACACGTAACCTTAGGCAAATTTGACCGAGTTAAGTAAGTGTTTGGTTCTAGCCACACCTAAGGCAAGGATTTTTTTATGAGCAGTGAACCCCACATGTTATAGACACAAAAAGTGTGGCAAGATTTTCTTAGGCAAGCCAAAGCGTGGTTAACAATTTAAAGAACTCAACTAAGACAAGTGTGGTAAGTTTGGCAAAAATCATGTGACAATATATTGCAAAGATAGTCACAATCCAAACAGCCCTTGTTAGTCATACTTTAGCTTGCCTAAGTGAATCTTACCATACTTTTTGTGTCTATAACATGTGAGGTTCACTTCTCATAAAAAAATATTCTTGCCTTAGGTGTGGCTAGAACCAAAATCCATTAACTTGGTCAAACTTGCCTAAGATGAGATATGGCAAAGTTGGCAAGACGTGGCTAAAAACCAAACAGCCCTATAATGTCGAGATGTATGCACTAAATTTTTATTTGAAAATTTTCCACACTTTGAAATATATTTTTTACGTACAGGAGCGCGCGCTTCGAGCACCAACAGATTTTCGCTAAATGGGCCACTACTATGTACAGAGAGGAGCCTACCACCAAATCCCTCTTCCCGCCGGGCAGCAGAGCCCACCGAAGAGAAGGAAAGGGGCGGAGTCGGAGTGGTGGAGACGACTCTCTACAGGGGCAAGAGGATAGGCCGTTCTCTCAATTACCGGTAATGGTTTACTGTTTAAATTAACAGGAACAAGCACCTTCAACACGAACCCATAAAATGAATACACTGTCATCCGTGGAATGGTCCTGACCAGTCCGGGGAAATTGATGGTGGAGCCGGCCATCTAAGGGTTTTTAAAACTCGCGGATATTTTTTTTAGAATTTTTGAACTTTTTTAGAAAAATGCATGACATCTTTTGTATTAGCAAACAATTGTTCAAATTCACGAATATTTTTTAAATATGCGAATATTTTTTCAAATCTGGAATGTTTTTTTATTTCCTGAACATTTTGTACAAAATCATGAACATTTTTTGAATATGCAAACATTTGTTTTTCAAAATCATGCAATTTTGTTGAATTCACGAACATTTTATGATTTCTCAATTTTTTTTAAAAAAATCTCAATTTGTTTGGAATCCAGAATTATTTTAAAGAAGAAAAAAATAGAAAAGGAAAGAAAAACAAAAAATGAAATGAAAAACGGGGCTTTCCGCCCCGCACATGTGTCGGCCGAAAAGGGGAGTGGTGGGTACCCGTTGGCTTGTTTCCCTGCGCGCACCGTGCCAAATAGGAGCTCCCCCTGCCAAGCACTCGTCGTGAACCTGGCCAGATATGCCGATGCATTGGGCTGGGCTGCCACGGCCTCACCGTTGGATAGTTGCAGCACCCTACAATGCTTTGTTGTGTCCACAACACCGCCCGCTTAAGAAAGGAGAAGCTCCGGCATAGGAACTGTGGCGCCATCTTTGCTAGTTACCTCGGTATGGAAGGTGAAGAATGGAGGAGGAAGGGCGAGTGGGGTGAGGGAGAGGTGCCACTCCGAGTCATTTAACTGGTAAGGGAGATGACATAGTGGCGATCCATTTCTTTGCCCGACTTAGCTTTTCGGTTAGCATTACCTGATTCTTAACTGGCAAGCACACTCTAAAATGCTTGCAATGCAGTAGATATAATAGTT